>NC_084563.2:3024598-3134598 GCF_033978685.3 Nerophis lumbriciformis
AGCTTTGCTAGATGACAGCATCGATAGCCTTTTATTGATTCCGGTAGGTATTCTTTTCGTGGTGGTGGGTGGGTGGTTGCTGTCATGGTGCACGTATTGGAGTGTTGTGTTGGGTTTCGTGAATGGTTGGTAGCTGTTATTTCTCAGGTTGAAAGTGACGTCAAGGAAGTTGACGGTTTGCTTGTTGGCTTCAATCGTGATCCGTAGGCCGTTCTCTTTGAAAATTTGGCATATGCGCTTCTTGGTATTCTCGCTGCTCCTTGGCGAGGCGCGACACACTGCCAGTCCGTCATCACGGTAAATACCAAGGTTCAGATATATATATATATATATGTATATATATATATAAACGAGCTTTGCTTCAGGCTACGTCTGGCTGTTATTTTTGAGCTAAAGCCGCCATAATCACCACGGCAACGGCTAACCAAATTGTTGCCGGCCAATTAGGGCGGGCGGAGCGGCTAATGGAGAGAGAATTACGCAGACCTTCTCCCCATTAGTCCCATTTGCAGCAGGACATTTAGTGCGGACCGGGCCCCGACTCCCAAATCACATTACAGCCCTCAAAGCACTCAGCCCTCCGGCCGTCGCCTCGCGCAATAAAAGCCCTGCCTTTCAAAATAAGACGAGCCAGACAGTGACTCGGACACGAATGTCTGGGTCGGACAAACACTTTGGTGTTTCTGCTCGTACTCTGGCTCGTCCCAATGAGTAGTGACAAACACGTTTTATTTTGATAGGACCTGAAGCAGAAGGGGGCGGGGCTAACTTGTGGCTGGCACTTCTTCAAATAACATTGACACTCATTTGTGCTACTTTTGTGCTGCTAAATAGTGTGTCCATTTATGAAATCAACGTCTCTTAAGTGACGTTACGTATTTTATACTTGCATGTTACGTTGTTGCATGTAAATAACGTGTTATTTTAAATCTCTCCAAAATCGTAACATGTGTTTGTGCTACTTTTGTGCTGCTAAATAGTGTGTCCATTTATGAAATCAACGATTTTTAAGTGACGTTACGTATTTTATACTTGCATGTTACGTCGTTGCGTGTAAATAACATGTTATTTTAAGTCTCCCCAAAATCGTAACATGCGTTTGTGCTACATTTGTGCTGCTAAATATTGTGTCCGTTAAATTTTTTTATGAAATCAACGTTTCTTAAGTGACAATACGTATTTTATACTTGCATGTTACGTCGTTGCGTGTAAATAACGTTTTATTTTAAATCCCCCCCAAAATCGTAACATGTGTTTGTGCTACTTTTGTGCTGCTAAATAGTGTGTCCATTTATGAAATCAACGATTTTTAAGTGACGTTACGTATTTTATACTTGAATGTTACGTTGTTGCGTGTAAATAACGTGTAATTTTAAATCTCCCCAAAATCGTAACATGTGTTTGTGCTACATTTGTGCTGCTAAATATTGTGTCCATTAAAATTTTTAATGAAATCATCGTTTCTTAAGTGATTTTACGTATTTTATACTTGCATGTTACGTTGTTGCGTGTAAATAACGTGTTATTTTTAATCTCCCCAAAATCGTAACATGTGTTTGTGCTACTTTTGTGCTGCTAAATAGTGTGTCCATTTAAGAAATCAACGATTTTTAAGTGACGTTACGTATTTTTTACTTGCATGTTACGTTGTTGCGTGTAAATAACGTGTTATTTTAAATCTCTCCAAAATTGTAACATTTGTTTGTGCTACTTTTGTGCTGCTAAATAGTGTGTCCATTTATGAAATCAACGATTTTTAAGTGACGTCACGTATTTTATACTTGTATGTTACGTCGTTGCGTGTAAATAACGTTTTATTTTAAATCCCCCCAAAATCGTAACATGTGTTTGTGCTACTAAATAGTGTGTCCATTTATGAAATCAACGATTTTTAAGTGACGTTACGTATTTTATACTTGCATGTTACGTTGTTGCGTGTAAATAACGTGTTATTTTAAATCCACCCAAAATCGTAACATGTGTTTGTGCTACTTTTGTGCTGCTAAATATTGTGTCCATTAGTTTTTAATGAAATCCTTTCTTAAGTGATTTTACGTACAGTATTTTATACTTGCATGTTACGTTGTTGCGTGTAAATAACGTGTTATTTTAAATCTACCCAAAATCGTAACATGTGTTTGTGCTACTTTTGTGCTGCTAAATATTGTGTCCATTAGTTTTTAATGAAATCCTTTCTTAAGTGATTTTACGTACAGTATTTTATACTTGCATGTTACGTTGTTGCGTGTAAATAACGTGTTATTTTAAATCTACCCAAAATCGTAACATGTGTTTGTGCTACTTTTGTGCTGCTAAATATTGTGTCCGTTAAATTTTTTTATGAAATCAACGTTTCTTAAGTGACGTTACGTATTTTATACTTGCATGTTCTGTTGTTGCGTGTAAATAACGTGTTATTTTAAATCTCCCCAAAATCGTAACATTTGTTTGTGCTACTTTTGTGCTGCTAAATAGTGTGTCCATTTAAGAAATCAACGATTTTTAAGTGACGTTACGTATTTTTTACTTGCATGTTACGTTGTTGCGTGTAAATAACGTGTTATTATTATTATTATTATTATTATTATTATTATATTACAAGCCCTCGCCCACATTGTCAAAATCTACCCAAAATCGTAACATGTGTTTGTGCTACGTTTGTGCTGCTAAATAGTGTGTCCATTTATGAAATCAACGTCTCTTAAGTGACGTTACGTATTTTATACTTGCATGTTACGTTGTTGCGTGTAAATAACGTGTTATTTTAAATCTCCCCAAAATCGTAACATGTGTTTGTGCTACTTTTGTGCTGCTAAATAGTGTGTCCATTTATGAAATCAACGATTTTTAAGTGACGTTACGTATTTTATACTTGCATGTTACGTCATTGCGTGTAAATAACGTGTTATTTTAAGTCTCCCCAAAATCGTAACATGTGTTTGTGCTACTTTTGTGCTGCTAAATAGTGTGTCTGTTAGAGTTTTTAATGAAATCGTTTCTTAAGTGATTTTACGTATTTTATACTTGCATGTTCTGTTGTTACGTGTAAATAACGTGTTATTTTAAATCTCCCCAAAATCGTAACATGTGTTTGTGCTACTTTTGTGCTGCTAAATAGTGTGTCCATTTATGAAATCAACGATTTTTAAGTGATGTTATGTATTTTATACTTGCATGTTACGTCGTTGCGTGTAAATAACGTGTTATTTTAAATCCCCCCAAAATCGTAACATGTGTTTGTGCTACTTTTGTGCTGCTAAATAGTGTGTACATTTATGAAATCAACGATTTTTATGTGATGTTATGTATTTTATACTTGCATGTTATGTTGTTGCGTGTAAATAACGTGTTATTTTAAAACTCTCCAAAATTGTAACATTTGTTTGTGCTACTTTTGTGCTGCTAAATATTGTGTCCGTTAGTTTTTAATGAAATCAACGTTTCTTAAATGATTTTACGTATTTTATACTTGCATGTTCTGTTGTTACGTGTAAATAACGTGTTATTATTATTTTTGTATTGCAAGCCCCCCCACCTTGCAAAAATAGCACCGAAATTGTAGCATGTCTTATTGTACATTTGTATATATTTTTTTGTTATTAATGTTTAATACTTTGTTATTAACATGTTATTATTTTTCATGAATAATAACACATTTATTACATATAATAGTTAGTAAAATATTTTTGTCGCACAAATATAGCACAACAAATGTGACAAGTTTGGGGAGATTTTCAGAAAGAGGGAGGGGGTGTTAGGAATAATAACACATTAATTACATGCTAAAAATATAAAAACTATAGTAGTTGGAAAAATTATTTTTGTAGCACAAATATAACACAACAATTCGGACAAGTTTGGGGGATTTTGACACGTTAATAGCATGAAAAGTGTAATAGTTGAACTCCATTATTGACAGCACAAAAGTAACTAAGCATGTATTTATTCTACATTCTAGAACTTTTGCACCATGTTCAATTCCCACATCCTCAACGATCTCCTGACGTTTTGTTTGATCAGCCGTTTTACTGCCCTGTCACAGACACCATTTGTAAACAATGAAAGTATGTAAATAAGTCATTTCTCAACAAGTATATATCTGCCACTTATAGTCTGGTGCGACTTATATACGGAAAATGTGTTTTTCTTCTAAAATTTAACGGTGCATCTAACTAAGCATGTAATGTATTTATTCTGGATCCTAGAACTTTTGCACCATGTTCGATTCCCACATCCTCAACCATGACCGACGTTTTGTTTGATCAGCCGTTTTACTGCCCTGTCACAGACACCATTTGGAAACAATGAAGGTATGTAATTAAACATTCTGTGTAAATAAGTCATTTCACAACAAGTATATATCTGCCACTTATAGTCTGGTGCGGCTTATATATGGAATAATATGTTTTTCTTCTAAAATTTAACGGTGCATCTAACTAAGCATGTATTTATTCTACATTCTAGAACTTTTGTACCATGTTTCATTCCCACATCCTCAACGATCTCCTGACGTTTTGTTTGATCAGCCGTTTTACTGCCCTGTCACAGACACCGTTTGGAAACAATGAAGGTATGTAAATAAACATTCTGTGTAAATAAGTCATTTCACAACAAGTATATATCTGCCACTTATATATGGAAACATGTTTTTTTTCTCTTCAAAAATACACAGTGTACTCATTGTAGTACACAAAGTGCACACTGAAGTGCACTGCAAGAAATATTCCGTTTTGGACACAATTCAAGCAAGCAAAACTCTCTAAAGTGTAAACAAAACATGACTCAACAACATGTGTGTGTCTGGAGATGGTAAGTGCGTCACTCCGTGTGTGTGTGTGTGTGTGTGTGTGTGTGTGTGTGTGTGTGTGTGTGTGTGTGTGTGTGTGTGTGTTGCGTGCACACTCACACAGCTGCTGCATTAATGATGAGGAAGTGTAGCAAATTAGAAATGGAGGCGAGGTGAGGAAGAGGCGTCGTCTCCACAGGTGGAGAATATGAAACACACACACACACACACACACACACACACACACACACACACACACACACACACACACACACACACACACACACACACACATCATTTGATCCTCAGTGTGAGAAGATACAAACACACGTGGAATATTCATCACATGCACCATTAAGACTTGTCACTGTCACTGAACAGTTTTTACTTCTCTTTTGTCATGTAAAATGGACATAACACATAATGTACACAACACATAATGTACATAACACATAATGTACATAACACATAATGTACATAACACATAATGGACATAACACATAATGTACATAACACATAATGTACATAACACATAATGTACATAACACATAATGGACATAACACATAATGGACATAACACATAATGGACATAACACATAATGTACATAACACATAATGTACATAACACATAATGGACATAACACATAATGGACATAACACATAATGTACATAACACATAATGGACATAACACATAATGGACATAACACATAATGTACATTACACATAATGTACATAACACATAATGTACATAACACATAATGTACATAGCACATAATGGACATTACACATAATGGACATAACACATAATGTACATAACACATAATGGACATAACACATAATGTACATAACACATAATGTACATAACACATAATGGACATAACACATAATGTACATTACACATAATGTACATAACACATAATAGACATAACACATAATGTACATAACACATAATGTACATAAAACATAATGTACATAACACATAATGTACATAACACACAATGGACATGACACATAATAGACATAATGGACATAACACATAATGCACATAAAACATAATGGACATAACACATAATGGACATAACACGTAATGTACATAACACATAATGTACATAACACATAATGGACATAACACATAATGTACATAACACATAATGTACATAACAAATAATAGACATAACACATAATGTACATAACACATAATGTACATAACACATAATGGACATAACACATAACGGACATAACACATAATGTACATAACACATAATGTACATAACAAATAATGTACATAACAAATAATAGACATACCACATAATGTACATAACACATAATGGACATAACACATAATGGACATAACACAATAGACATAACACATAATGTACATGACACATAATGTACATAACACACAATAGACATAACACACAATAGACATGACACAATGTACATAACACACAATAGACATAACACACAATAGACATGACACATAATGTACATAACACACAATAGACATAACACACAATAGACATGACACAATGTACATAACACACAATAGACATAACACATAATGTACATAAAACATAATGTACATAACACATAATGGACATAACACATAATAGACATAACACATAATGTACATAAAACATATTGTACATAACACACAATAGACATAACACACAATAGACATGACACTATGTACATAACACACAATAGACATAACACACAATAGACATGACACAATGTACATAATTCATAATAATTATAACACATAGTATACATAACACACAATTTACATAACACATAATATACATGACACATAATGTACATTACACATGCAAAACACAATGTAAGTAACACAATGTAAGTACCACATAATGTACACAACACAATGTAAATAACACATAATGTACACAACACAATGTAAATAACACATAATGTACATCACACATGATATACATAAACAACATGCATAACACATAATATGCATAACACATTATGTACATTACACATAATATAAAAACACAATGTACATTACACACAATATACATAAACAATGTACATGACACATGCATAACACCATGTAAATAACACATCATGTACATAATGTACAAAACACAATGTACATGACACAATGTAAACAATGCATAATGTACATGACACATAATGTATATGATACATGCATAACACAACGTAATGTGTGTGACAATCATTGGTACTTTAACTTATAATGTGCATAACACAATGTACATAACACATCATGTAAATAACACATCATGTACAAAACACAATGCAAATAACATAATGTACATAAATTCTATTTTCCGTCTCAACAGAAGCACAAACTAGAACACACCCTTTCAGTGTCGTCGCTTGTTTTGTTCTTGCACTATTTACATCTGTTCATCAGCGCACCGTTTTATAAGCCGCAGGGTTCAAAGCGGTTTATAGTCTATAATTGACCGTAGTTCTTTTGGTCTGCGACGTCTTTTAGAGAGGCAGTACGAATAGAAAAAAACAAACATATTATTACGGCGTTGACCATTCGCAGTTTTACGATAACTTGGTCACTTCGGGAAGTAGCTCTTAGGTGGATGGAATGCGCCGTAGAGGTGTCTGTTTCTCAGGTCTTGGACAGCCACGGGAAGGACCTTATCAGGACCTGTAGTCTTTAAGCAGAGAGAGGGGGCAAACCTGACACCGCGCCAAGCACCTTTTTTTTGTTTGAACTGTTTATGACCCAGTGCAGCCGTTTATGACCCCCTTCCCTTAGAAGCAGTCATCAGGGAATGCCCAAATAAAGGAAGAGGCGTGGAACTCCCTCCTCAGAACGTGGGGCGATAATGTATGAAGGTGCAGGTCGACGCACTCTCCTCATGAGCTAAATTGAATCCCGTCTCTGTTTGACTCCTTGCTCCTTGTCTTGTTTAATAGATCATTCTATGTGATTCAGCTGCATTTCCCTTCTGTTTAGACTGAGCTATCAGTTTTTTTAGCCGTCCATAGCGTTCTACCCGTATGGATTCTTTCTTCCGTGACTCCGAGCAACGTTTGTAAGTTTTACAATATAACTAAAACTATTCTTACTCACTAAAGCGTCCCATGTGTGATGTCTGTAGGAGTGTTTTCATGCGTATTTGTACGTGCTCTGGAAATCTAAATGTAATCGTTAGCATTAGCCAATGTGCTAACATATTGACGAGTGTCTTAGTATTATTAACTTACAATGCCATTTTTTTTATTGTTTCAGTTCCACAAAATTCCTCAGTAAATTCACCAAAACGTCACCGTGGAGTTATGACCATGACTTCTGTTTTGTTTGGTCCGCCGTTTTACTGCCCTGTCACAGACACCGTTTGGGGGAAAAAATGAAGGTATGTAAATAAACATTGTGTGTAAATAAGTCATTTCACAACAAGTATATATTCGCGACTTATAGTCCAGTGCGACTTATATATGGAAAATATGTTTTTCTTCTCAAATTGAACGGTGCATCTAAGCATGTATTTATTCTACATTCTAGAACTTTTGTACCATGTTCGATTCCCACATACTCAACAATGACCGACGTTTTGTTTGATTAGCCGTTTTACTGCCCTGTCACAGACACCATTTGTAAACAATGAAGGTGTGTAAATAAACATTCTGTGTAAATAAGTCATTTCACAACATATATATCTGCCACTTTTAGTCTGGTGCGACTTATATGTGGAAAAAAACATTTCTTCTAAAATATAACGGTGCATCTAAGCATGTATTTATTCTACATTCTAGAACTTTAGTACCATGTTCGATTCCCACATCCTCAACCATGACCGACGTTTCGTTTGATCAGCCGTTTTACTGCCCTGTCACAGACACCATTTGTAAACAATGAAGGTATGTAAATAAACATTCTGTGTAAATAACTCATTTCACAACATATATGTCTGCCACTTTTAGTCTGGTGCGACTTATATGTGGAAAAAAACATTTCTTCTAAAATATAACGGTGCATCTAAGCATGTATTCATACTATATTCTAGAACTTTTGTACCATGTTCGATTCCCACATCCTCAACTATGACCGACGTTTTGTTTGATCAGCCGTTTTACTGCCCTGTCACAGACACCGTTTGGAAACAATGAAGGTATGTAAATAAACATTCTGTGTAAATAAGTCATTTCACAGCCAGTATATATTCGCGACTTATAGTCCGGTGCGACTTATATATGGAAAATATGTTTTTCTTCTCAAATTTAACGGTGCATCTAACTAAGCATGTATTCATTCTAGATTCTACAACTTTTCTCACCATGTTCGATTCCCACATCCTCAACCATGACCGACGTTTTGTTTGATCAGCCGTTTTACTGCCCTGTCACAGACACCATTTGGAAACAATGAAGGTATGTAAATAAACATTCTGTGTAAATAAGTAATTTCAACACAAGTATATATTCGCGACTTATAGTCTGGTGCGGCTTATATATGGAAAATATGTTTTTCTTCTAAAATTTAACAGTGCATCTAACTAAGCATGTATTTATTCTACATTCTAGAACTTTTGTACCATGTTCGATTCCCACATCCTCAACCATGACCGACGTTTTGTTTGATAAGCCGTTTTACTGCCCTGTCACAGACACCATTTGGAAAAAAAATGAAGGTATGTAAATAAACATTCTGTGTAAATATCTAATTTCACAACAAGTATATATCTGACACTTATAGTCTGGTGCGACTTATATATGGAAAAAAACATTTCTTCTAAAATATAACGGTACATCTAAGCATGTATTTATTCTACATTCTAGAACTTTTGCACCATGTTCGATTCCCACATCCTCAACCATGACCGACGTTTTGTTTGATCAGCCGTTTTACTGCCCTGTCACAGACACCATTTGGAAACAATGAAGGTGTGTAAATAAACATTCTGTGTAAATAAGTCATTTCACAACAAGTATATATCTGACACTTATAGTCTGGTGCGACTTATATATGGAATAAGATGTTTTTCTTCTCAAATTTAACGGTGCATCTAACTAAGCATGTATTTATTCTACATTCTAGAACTTTAGTACCATGTTCGATTCCCACATCCTCAACGATGACCGACGTTTTGTTTGATCAGCCGTTTTACTGCCCTGTCACAGACACCGTTTGGAAACAATGAAGGTATGTAGATAAACATTCTGTGTAATATATCTAATTTCACAACAAGTATATATCTGACACTTATAGTCTGGTGCGACTTATATGTGGAAAAAAACATTTCTTCTCAAATATAACGGTGCATCTAAGCATGTATTTATTCTACATTCTAGAACTTTAGTACCATGTTCGATTCCCACATCCTCAACCATAACCGACGTTTTGTTTGATCCGCCGTTTTACTGCCCTGTCACAGACACCGTTTGGAAACAATGAAGGTATGTAGATAAACATTCTGTGTAAATATCTAATTTCACAACAAGTATATATCTGACACTTATAGTCTGGTGCGACTTATATGTGGAAAAAAACATTTCTTCTAAAATATAACGGTGCATCTAACTAAGCATGTATTTATTCTACATTCTAGAACTTTTGTACCATGTTCGATTCCCACATCCTCAACTATGACCGACGTTTTGTTTGATCAGCCGTTTTACTGCCCTGTCACAGACACCATTTGGAAACAATGAAGGTATGTAAATAAACATTCTGTGTAAATAAGTCATTTCACAACAAGTATATATTCGCCACTTATAGTCTGGTGCGACTTATATATGGAATAATATGTTTTTCTTCTAAAATTTAACGGTGCATCTAACTAAGCATGTATTTATTCTACATTCTAGAACTTTTGCACCATGTTCGATTCCCACATCCTCAACGATGACCGACGTTTTGTTTGATTAGCCGTTTTACTGCCCTGTCACAGACACTATTTGTAAACAATGAAGGTGTGTAAATAAACATTCTGTGTAAATAACTAATTTCACAACAAGTATATATCTGCCACTTATAGTCCGGTGCGACTTATATATGGAATAATATGTTTTTCTTCTAAAATTTAACGGTGCATCTAACTAAGCATGTATTTATTCTACATTCTAGAACTTTTGTACCATGTTCGATTCCCACATCCTCAACCATGACCGACGTTTTGTTTGATTAGCCGTTTTACTGCCCTGTCACAGACATTGTTTGTAAAAAAATGAAGGTATGTAAATAAACATTCTGTGTAAATAAGTCATTTCACAACAAGTATATATCTGCCACTTATAGTCTGGTGCGACTTATATGTGGAATAATATGTTTTTCTTCTCAAATTTTACGGTGCATCTAACTAAGCATGTATTTATTCTACATTCTAGAACTTTTGTACCATGTTCGATTCCCACATCCTCAACGATGACCGACGTTTTGTTTGATCAGCCGTTTTACTGCCCTGTCACAGACACTATTTGAAAACAATGAAAGTATGTAAATAAACATTCTGTGTAAATAAGTCATTTCTCAACGTAAATATCTGCGACTTATAGTCCGGTGCGACTTATATATGGAAAATATGTTTTTCTTCTAAAATATAACGGTGCATCTAACTAAGCATGTATTCATTCTAGATTCTACAACTTTTGTACCATGTTCGATTCCCACATCCTCAACCATGACCGACGTTTTGTTTGATCAGCCGTTTTACTGCCCTGTCACAGACACCGTTTGGAAAAAAATGAAGGTATGTAAATAAACATTCTGTGTAAATAAGTCATTTCACAACAAGTATATATCTGTGACTTATAGTCTGGTGCGACTTATATATGGAAAATATGTTTTTCTTCTCAAATTTAACGGTGCATCTAACTAAGCATGTATTTATTCTACATTCTAGAACTTTAGTACCATGTTTGATTCCCACATCCTCAACGATGACCGACGTTTTGTTTGATTAGCCGTTTTACTGCCCTGTCACAGACACCATTTGTGTAAATAAGTCATTTCACAACAAGTATATATCTGCCACTTATAGTCTGGTGCGACTTATATATGGAAAATATGTTTTTCTTCTAAAATATAACGGTGCATCTAACTAAGCATGTATTTATTCTACATTCTAGAACTTTTGTACCATGATCGATTCCCACATCCTCAACGATGACCGACGTTTTGTTTGATCCGCCGTTTAACTGCCCTGTCACAGACACCGTTTGGAAAAAAAATGAAGGTATGTAAATAAACATTCTGTGTAAATAAGTCATTTCACAACAAGTATATATCTGCCACTTATATATGGAAACATGTTTTTTTCTTCTTCAAAACTTTAGTGGGTGGGGCTTATATACCAATGTGTTGTATAATCCGGAAAATACGATTTAATTGCAATCAAATTGAATGGTGAGAATGAATGAATGAATGTTATATATTTGCAAAGAGAACTATCAACAGCCACGCATGTTATCAATAATGCCGTATCACGATATTGTGATTTTGCGATATCATTTTGGGAGTGTTTTTTGGACTGTATTAAAATACAAGTGACAGCAGCAACACGACAGAACCTCGCTGGAGGTTCTCTTGCGAGGCTCCGGCAGCACAAAGGGCCGCACAGACAATCAGATGAGCGTCTTCCCCGCGGGGCCAAATTTAAAGGATCAGTGAATCAAATCATTAAAAGTAAAAAAAAAAAAAAAAAAAAAAAAAAAGCCTTTCCGCCGAGCGTGAAGAAGAAGTTAATTACTGCGATTTACTGCTTTTGGGCCCATTTGGCGTAAGCGCGGCTCTTCTTCCGCACTGGTGGCTCCGTGGCTTGTTTGTGCTGGGATGAAGTGTGAAGGCCCTGGGATGAAGTATTAATACGCAACATGAAGTATTAATACGCAATATGCATCTTTGACGAGACGTCGCTGCCGGTGCTCTTCAAGAAACTGCCAAGAAGGTGGGAGAGCAAACATGCGCAGGAAACATTTCTATGCAACCATCTTCACCTTCCACGTGTCTACGGAAACATTTCTATGCAACCACCTTCACCTTCCACGTGTCTGCAGCTGCCATTCTTCTACAGACTGCTTGGAGACGCCACAGTAGGGTCGTACCGTATACCGGTACTAGTATAGGATACTGGTACTAGTATATTATACCAATACTAGTATAGTATGCCGGTACTAGTATTGTCAGGTTCAAACACTGATGGCATCTATTAAACAAGACAAGAAGCAAAGAATTAAACCGAGACAGAATTCCATTTGGCTCAGTTTGAGGAGAGACGCCCGGACACTGTACCCTCGCACAGTGTCTCAGCACGCTCTGCCAAAAAGATTGCACGCCTCCTTCTTTTATTCGGACCTTCCCTGACCACATAGCAACAGCTGCTTTCAAAGGGTCGGGGGTCGTAAACAGCCATCGCCTTTGATTATAAAAACAGTTCAAAAGAAAAGGTCAGTTCAAAAAAGGGGTCGCAAAAGAGTTCAAAGAGAGGTTCGTAAAAGAGTTCAAAAAGAGGTTCGTAAAAGAGCTCGCAAAAGAGTTCAAAAAGAGGTTCGTAAAAGAGTTCCAAAAATAGGTCGTAAAAGAGTTCAAAAAGAGGTTCGTAAAAGAGCTCGCAAAAGAGTTCAAAAAGAGGTTTGTAAAAGAGTTTTCAAAAGAGGTTCGTAAAGGAGTTCGAAAAAGAGCTCAAAAAGAGGTTCGTAAAAGAGTTCAAAAAGAGGTTCGTAAAAGAGTTCGCAAAAGAGTTCAAAAAGAGGTTTGCAAAAGAGTTCAAAAAGAGGTTTGTAAAAAAATTCCAAAAATAGGTCGTAAAAGAGTTCAAAGAGGTTTGAAAAAGAGCTCGCAAAAGAGTTCAAAAAGAGGTTTGTAAAAGAGTTTTCAAAAGAGGTTCGTAAAAGAGTTCGCAAAAGAGCTCAAAAAGAGGTTCGTAAAAGAGTTAAAAAATAGGTTCGTAAAAGAGTTTGCAAAAGAGGCCGTAAAAGAGTTCAAAAAGAGGTTCGTAAAAGAGTTCAAAAAAGAGTTCAAAAAGAGGTTCGTAAAAGAGTTCGCAAGAGTTCAAAAAAGAGGTCGTAAAAGAGTTCAAAAAGAGGTTCGTAAAAGAGTTCAAAAAGAGGTTCGTAAAAGAGTTTGCAAAAGAGGTCGTAAAAGAGTTCAAAAAGAGGTTCGTAAAAGAGTTCAAAAAAGAGTTCAAAAAGAGGTTCGTAAAAAAGTTTGCAAGAGTTCAAAAAAGAGGTCGTAAAAGAGTTCAAAAAGAGGTTCGTAAAAGATTAAAAAAAGAGGTCGTAAAAGAGTTCAAAAAAGAGTTTGCAAAAGAGTTAAAAAAGAGGTTCGTAAAAGAGTTCAAAAAGAGGTTCGTAAAAGAGTTCAAAAAAGAGTTCAAAAAGAGTTCAAAAAGAGGTTTGTAAAAGAGTTAAAAAAGAGGTTCGTAAAATAGTTGCAATAGAGGTCATAAAAGAGTTCAAAAAGAGGTTCGTAAAATAGTTCAAAAAAGAGTTCAAAAAGAGGTTCGTAAAAGAGTTTGCAAAAGAGGTCGTAAAAGAGTTCAAAAAGAGGTTCGTAAAAGAGTTCAAAAAGAGGTTCGTAAAAGAGTTCAAAAAGAGGTTCGTAAAAGAGTTCAAAAAAAGAGTTCAAAAAGAGGTTCGTAAAGAGTTCAAAAAAGAGTTCATTAAAAGAGTTTGCAAAAGAGTTCAAAAAGAGGTTCGTAAAAGAGTTTGCAAAAGAGGTCGTAAAAGAGTTCAAAAAGAGGTTCGTAAAAGAGTTTAAAAAAGAGTTCAAAAAGAGGTTCGTAAAAAAGTTTGCAAGAGTTCAAAAAAGAGGTCGTAAAAGAGTTCAAAAAGAGGTTCGTAAAAGATTAAAAAAAGAGGTCGTAAAAGAGTTCAAAAAAGAGTTTGCAAAAGAGTTAAAAAAGAGGTTCGTAAAAGAGTTCAAAAAGAGGTTCGTAAAAGAGTTCAAAAAAGAGTTCAAAAAGAGTTCAAAAAGAGGTTTGTAAAAGAGTTAAAAAAGAGGTTCGTAAAATAGTTGCAATAGAGGTCGTAAAAGAGTTCAAAAAGAGGTTCGTAAAATAGTTAAAAAAAGAATTCAAAAAGAGGTTCGTAAAAGAGTTTGCAAAAGAGGTCGTAAAAGAGTTCAAAAAGAGGTTCGTAAAAGAGTTCAAAAAGAGGTTCGTAAAAGAGTTCAAAAAGAGGTTCGTAAAAGAGTTAAAAAAAAGAGTTCAAAAAGAGGTTCGTAAAAGAGTTCGCAAAAGTTCAAAAAAGAGGTCGTAAAAGAGTTCAAAAAGAGGTTTGTAAAAGAGTTTGCGAAAGAGGTCGTAAAAGGGTTCAAAAAGAGGTTCGTAAAAGAGTTCAAAAAGAGGTTCGTAAAAGAGTTCAAAAAGAGGTTCGTAAAAAAGTTAAAAAAAAAGAGTTCAAAAAGAGGTTCGTAAAAGAGTTCGCAAAAGTTCAAAAAAGAGGTCGTAAAAGAGTTCAAAAAGAGGTTCGTAAAAGAGTTCAAAAAGAGGTTCGTAAAAGAGGTCAAAAAGAGGTTCGTAAAAAAGTTAAAAAAAAAGAGTTCAAAAAGAGGTTCGTAAAAGAGTTCGCAAAAGTTCAAAAAAGAGGTCGTAAAAGAGTTCAAAAAGAGGTTCGTAAAAGAGTTTGCAAAAGAGGTCGTAAAAGAGTTCAAAAAGAGGTTCGTAAAAGAGTTCTCAAAAGTTCAGAAAAGAGGTCGTAAAAGAGTTCAAAAAGAGGTTCGTAAAAGAGTTCAAAAAAGAGTTCAAAAAGAGGTTCGTAAAACAGTTCGCAAAAGTTCAAAAAAGAGGTCGTAAAAGAGTTCAAAAAGAGGTTCGTAAAAGAGTTCGCAAAAGTTCAAAAAAGAGGTCGTAAAAGAGTTCAAAAAGAGGTTCATAAAAGAGTTCAAAAAAGAGTTCAAAAAGAGGTTCGTAAAAGAGTTCAAAAAAGAGTTCATTAAAAGAGTTTGCAAAAGAGTTCAAAAAAAGGTTCGTAAAAGAGTGTAAATAAGCGGTGCCTGGAGGGGAGTCAGGCCCTGCTTCCTCTCCGCTTTGTAGTTCTTGGGTCACGACAATATCTTTCTGTTGATTACAATCCATGCAAGAAACAAACACCTTCATGTTGCTTCCCATCCTACACAGTAGACTTTCACAAGACTTCTCTGCTTGGTAGATTTAAACATCTTTTTGATTCTCGCTGGGAACTCAAACTTTTATCATAACAATTATTCTAACAAGTATACTATACAGGTACTAGTATAGTATGCCAGTACTAGTATAGTATGCCAGTACTAGTATAGTATACTGGTACTAATATAGTATACCGTTACTAGTATAGTATACCGCTACTAATATAGTATACCGGTGCTAATATAGTATACCGGGACTAGTATAGTATACCGTTACTAGTATAGTATACCGGGACTAGAATAATATACCGGTACTAGTATAGTATATCGGTACTAATATAGTATACCGGTACTAATATAGTATACCGGGACTAGTATAGTATATCGGCACTAGTATAGTATACTGGTACAAGTATAGTATACCGGTACTAATATAGTATACCGGTGCTAATATAGTATACCGGGACTAGTATAGTATACCGTTACTGATATAGTATACCGGGACTAGTATAGTATACCGGTACTAATATAGTATACCGGGACTAGTATAATATACCGGTACTAATATAGTATACCGGGACTAGTATACTATACCAGTACTAGTATAGTATATCGGTACTAATATAGTATACTGGTACTATTATAGTATACCAGGACTAGTATAGTATACCGGGACTAGTATAGTATACCAGTACTAGTATAGTATATCAGTACTAATATAGTATACCGGTGCTAATATAGTATACCGGGACTAGTATAGTATACCGTTACTAGTATAGTATACCGTTACTAGTATAGTATACCTGGACTAGTATAGTATACCAGTACTAGTATAGTATATCAGTACTAATATAGTGTACCGGTGCTAATATAGTATACCGGGACTAGTATAGTATACCGTTACTAGTATAGTATACCGTTACTAGTATAGTATACCTGGACTAGTATAGTATACCAGTACTAGTATAGTATATCAGTACTAATATAGTGTACCGGTACTAATATAGTATACCGGGACTAGTATAGTATACCGGGACTTGTATAGTATACCGATACTAGTATAGTATCGCGATACTAATATAGTATACCGGTACTAGTATAGTATACTGGTGCTAGTATAGTATACCGGTACTAATATAGTATACCGTTACTAGTATAGTATACCGGTAATAGTATAGTATACCGGTACTAGTATAGTATATCGGAACTAATATAGTATACCGGTACTAGTAAAGTACACCGGTACTAATATAGTATACCGTTACTAGTATAGTTTCCGGGACTAGCATAGTATACAGTTACTAGTATAGTATACCGGGACTAGTATAGTATGCCAGTACTAATATAGTATACCAGGACTAGTACAGTATACAGGTACTAATATAGTATACCGGTACTAATATAGTATTCAGGTACTAGTATAGTATACCGGGACTAGTATAGTATATCGGTACTAATATAGTATATCGGGACTAGTATAGTATACCGGGACTTGTATAGTATACCGGTACTAGTATAGTATCGCGATACTAATATAGTATACCGGTGCTAGTATAGTATACCGGTACTAAGTCGAGGCACGTCCCACTGTCGACACTCTCTCAGCTTCCGTCTGCTCCAACGTCTCACCCTCCCTTCGTTCCCGCTTCTATAACCAACAGTTCATCCTCAGTATACTCAGCTTCAAAAATAAAACATCGTGAATCCTCACTTGTCCAAAAATAACAATCTGTGGCTTATATATGGGGGGAAAAAATGTTTTTTCTAAAATTCAGTGGGTGCGGATTCAAAACTGGTGATCTCTTTAGTCCGGAAGGAAAATACGGTACAAACCGAGTCGTGAGTGAGGGAACTTATCTGGTTTTTACTGTGCTTTGTTGCCGCGTGCATTTACCTGTGCGACCCCCGACCCTTCCCCCCGCAACACCCACCTGGCAGCCAACCCCTAACCCTCATGCCGGCAGAGCGGATCTCGTCAATTTTGCATGGCGTCCCTTTCAAGTGTCGGGAGATAAAAAGAGGAGCTGCCTTTGTGTGTGGAAGACAAGCGAGAGGAGGAGGCAGGTGAGACAAGACGATGATGTAAGACCAGGAAGCAGGTTAACATCAAAGCAGGTCACATGACACGCGTCGTCGCTAATTAACGCCTGTTGAAGAATTTAACCTTTCACCCCCAAAGCCGTTTTGGATCACTCCCAACCAAGAGGACGATCGCTTCTGTATGTCCGTCACGGCGATACCACCTGTCCACTACCGATACAAGACTGATATTGGAGATTTGAGTATCGGTTGATACTGATGATAATGCGATATTTTAATTATTTGCATACCGTGACAAAACGAAAATGATTAGGAGCATGAATGCGCTGAATTGGTCGGTGTTGGAATTGTTTAAATCGGGCAAGAAATGTTGAAGTAGTAAATGGTATTAGGGAATTTCGGGAAAATCGGGAATTTTTTTGAAAATGGTAAAAAAAAACAAAAAACTAGAATGGTCTGAATGAGTTGAAATGGTTGGTGTTGGAATTTTTCAAATCGGTTGAGGTAGTAACATGTTGAATTGAGAAATGGCAATACGGAATTCCTGGAATTTCGGAAAAACTGGGATTTTTTCATTTTTGTTTTTTTTCCTAGTTAAGAGGAATGTTTTGACGGTGGAACGGTTAAAGTGGGTTGAAAAATGTGGGAGGAGTAGTCGCCAGAAAAAAGGGTGGAAATAGGGCTCTGGAAAACCAGGGAAATCCTGGAATTGTTTGGAACTTTGAAAAAGAGTAGTTTGAATTTCCAGGATGGTGGAATGTTTTGACGGTGGAATGGTTGAAGTGGGTTGAAAAATGTGGAAGGAGTAGTCGCCACTAAAAAGGGTGGAAATAGGGCTCTGGAAAACCAGGGAAATCCTGGAATTGTTTGGAACTTGGTAAAAAGGGAGTTTGAATTTCCAGAATGGTGGAATGTGTTGAAGGTGGAATGGTTTGAATAGGATGGAAAAATGTGGAAATGGTGGAAGTTTGAAAAATGGCCAATTCATTTTCAATGGGAAAAATGTCCCAGAAAACCGTGAATTTCGGGAAATCGGGAATTTTTTTGAAAATGGTTAAAAAATTAAATGGTCTGAATGAGTTGAAATGGTTGGTGTTGGAATTTTTCAAATCGGTCAAGAAATGTTGAGGTAGTAACATGTTGAATTGAGAAATGGTAATACGGAATTCCTGGAATTTCGGGAAAACTGGGAATTTTTCCATTTTTGTTTTTTTTTCCTGATTAAGAGGAATGTTTTGACGGTGGAGCGGTTGAAGTGGGTTGAAAAATGTGGAAATAGTAGTCTCCACAAAAAAGGGTGGAAATAGGGCTTTGGAAAACCAGGAATTCTGGAAAATCCTGGAATTTTTTGGAACTTGGTAAAAAGGTAGTTTGAATTTCCAGAATGGTGGAATGTGGAATGGTTTGAATAGGTTGAAAAATGTGGAAATGGTGGAAGTTTGAAAAATGGCCAATTAATTTTCAATGGGAAAAATGTCCCAGAAAACCGTGAATTTCGGGAAATTTTTGGAAAATGGTTAAAAACTTAAATGGTCTGAATGAGTTGAAATGGGTGGTGTTGGAATGTTTCAAATCGGTCGAGAAATGTTGAGGTAGTAACATGTTGAATTGAGAAATGGTAATATGGAATTCCTGGAATTTCGGGAAAACTGGGAATTTTTCCATTTTTGTTTTTTTGTCCTGATTAAGAGGAATGTTTTGACGGTGGAGCGGTTGAAGTGGGTTGAAAAATGTGGAAAGAGTAGTCTCCACAAAAAAGGGTGGAAATAGGGCTTTGGAAAACCAGGAATTCTGGAAAATCCTGGAATTTTTTGGAACTTGGTAAAAAGGTAGTTTGAATTTCCAGAATGGTGGAATGTGTTGAAGGTGGAATGGTTTGAATAGGTTGAAAAATGTGGAAATGGTGGAAGTTTGAAAAATGGCCAATTAATTTTCAATGGGAAAAATGTCCCAGAAAATCGGGAATTTTTTTGAAAATGGTTAAAAACTAAAACGCTCTGAATGAGTTGAAATGGGTGGTGTTGGACTGTTTCAAATTGGTCGAGAAATGTTGAGATAGTAACATGTTGAATTGAGAAATGGTATTACGGAATTCCTGGAATTTCGTGAAAAACTGGGAATTTTTCCTCTTAAAAAAACAACTTAGTTTGTTGTCCTGATTAAGAGGAATGTTTTGACGGTGAAATGGTTGAAGTGGGTTGAAAAATGTGGAAGCAGTAGTCGCCACAAAAAAGGGTGGAAATAGGGCTTTGGAAAACCAGGAATTCTGGAAAATCCTGGAATTTTTTGGAACTTGGTAAAAAGATAGTTTGAATTTCCAGAATGGTGGAATGTGTTGAAGGTGGAATGGTTTGAATAGGTTGAAAAATGTGGAAATGGTGGAAGTTTGAAAAATGGCCAATTAATTTTCAATGGGAAAAATGTCCCAGAAAACCGTGGATTTCGGGAAATCGGGAATTTTTTTGAAAATGGTTAAAAACTTAAATGGTCTGAATGAGTTGAAATGGTTGGTGTTGGAATGTTTCAAATCGGTCGAGAAATGTTGAGGTAGTAACATATTGAATTGAGAAATGGTATTACGGAATTCCTGGAATTTTGGGAAAAACTGGGAATTTTTCCTCTTAAAAAACAACTTTGTATTTTGTCCTGATTAAGAGGAATGTTTTGACGGTGGAATGGTTGAAGTGGGTTGAAAAATGTGGAAGGAGTAGTCGCCACAAAAAAGGGTGGAAATAGGGCTTTGGAAAACCAGGAATTCTGGAAAATCCTGGAATTTTTTGGAACTTGGTAAAAAGGTAGTTTGAATTTCCAGAATGGTGGAATGTGTTGAATAGGTTGAAAAATGTGGAAATGGTGGAAGTTTGAAAAATGGCCAATTAATTTTCAATGGGAAAAATGTCCCAGAAAATCTGGATTTTTTTTGAAAATGGTTAAAAACTTAAATGGTCTGAATGAGTTGAAATGGTTGGTGTTGGAATGTTTCAAATCGGTCGAGAAATGTTGAGATAGTAACATGTTGAATTGAAAAATGGTATTACGGAATTCCTGGAATTTCGGGGAAAATCGGGAATTTTTCCACTTAAAAAACAACCTAATTTGTTGTCCTGATTAAGAGGAATGTTTTGACGGTGGAATGGTTGAAGTGGGTTGAAAAATGTGGAAGGAGTAGTCGCCACAAAAAAAGGTGGAAATAGGGCTTTGGAAAACCAGGAATTCTGGAAAATCCTGGAATTTTTTGGAACTTGGTAAAAAGGTAGTTTGAATTTCCAGAATGGTGGAATGTGTTGAAGGTGGAATGGTTTGAATAGGTTGGAAAAATGTGGAAATGGTGGAAGTTTGAAAAATGGCCAATTCATTTTCAATGGGAAAAATGTCCCAGAAAACCGTGAATTTCGGGAAATCGGGAATTTTTTGGAAAATGGTTAAAAACTTAAATGGTCTGAATGAGTTGAAATGGGTGGTGTTGGAATGTTTCAAATCGCTCGAGAAATGTTGAGGCAGTAACATGTTGAATTGAGAAATGGTATTACGAAATTCCTGGAACTTCGTGAAAAACTGGGAATTTTTCCTCTTAAAAAAACAACTTTGTATTTTGTCCTGATTAAGAGGAATGTTTTGACGGTGGAATGGTTGAAGTGGGTTGAAAAATGTGGAAAGAGTAGTCTCCACAAAAAAGGGTGGAAATAGGGCTTTGGAAAACCAGGAATTCTGGAAAATCCTGGAATTTTTTGGAACTTGGTAAAAAGGTAGTTTGAATTTCCAGAATGGTGGAATGTGTTGAAGGTGGAATGGTTTGAATAGGTTGAAAAATGTGGAAATGGTGGAAGTTTGAAAAATGGCCAATTAATTTTCAATGGGAAAAATGTCCCAGAAAATCGGGAATTTTTTTGAAAATGGTTAAAAACTAAAACGCTCTGAATGAGTTGAAATGGGTGGTGTTGGACTGTTTCAAATTGGTCGAGAAATGTTGAGATAGTAACATGTTGAATTGAGAAATGGTATTACGGAATTCCTGGAATTTCGTGAAAAACTGGGAATTTTTCCTCTTAAAAAAACAACTTAGTTTGTTGTCCTGATTAAGAGGAATGTTTTGACGGTGAAATGGTTGAAGTGGGTTGAAAAATGTGGAAGCAGTAGTCGCCACAAAAAAGGGTGGAAATAGGGCTTTGGAAAACCAGGAATTCTGGAAAATCCTGGAATTTTTTGGAACTTGGTAAAAAGATAGTTTGAATTTCCAGAATGGTGGAATGTGTTGAAGGTGGAATGGTTTGAATAGGTTGAAAAATGTGGAAATGGTGGAAGTTTGAAAAATGGCCAATTAATTTTCAATGGGAAAAATGTCCCAGAAAACCGTGGATTTCGGGAAATCGGGAATTTTTTTGAAAATGGTTAAAAACTTAAATGGTCTGAATGAGTTGAAATGGTTGGTGTTGGAATGTTTCAAATCGGTCGAGAAATGTTGAGGTAGTAACATGTTGAATTGAGAAATGGTATTACGGAATTCCTGGAATTTCGTGAAAAACTGGGAATTTTTCCTCTTAAAAAAACAACTTTGTATTTTGTCCTGATTAAGAGGAATGTTTTGACGGTGGAACGGTTGAAGTGGGTTGAAAAATGTGGAAGGAGTAGTCGCCAGAAAAAAGGGTGGAAATAGGGCTTTGGAAAACCAGGAATTCTGGAAAATCCTGGAATTTTTTGGAACCTGGTAAAAGGGTAGTTTGAATTTCCAGAACGGTGGAATGTGTTGAATAGGTTGAAAAATGTGGAAATGGTGGAAGTTTGAAAAATGGCCAATTAATTTTCAATGGGAAAAATGTCCCAGAAAATCGGGGATTTTTTTGAAAATGGTTAAAAACTTAAATGGTCTGAATGAGTTGAAATGGGTGGTGTTGGAATGTTTCAAATCGGTCGAGAAATGTTGAGGTAGTAACATGTTGAATTGAGAAATGGTAATACGGAATTTCTGGAATTTCGTGAAAAACTGGGAATTTTTCCTCTTAAAAAAACAACTTTGTATTTTGTCCTGATTAAGAGGAATGTTTTGACGGTGGAATGGTTGAAGTGGGTTGAAAAATGTGGAAGGAGTAGTCGCCACAAAAAAGGGTGGAAATAGGACTTTGGAAAACCAGGAATTCTGGAAAATCCTGGAATTTTTTGGAACTTGGTAAAAAGGTAGTTTGAATTTCCAGAATGGTGGAATGTGTTGAAGGTGGAATGGTTTGAATAGGTTGAAAAATGTGGAAATGGTGGAAGTTTGAAAAATGGCCAATTAATTTTCAATGGGAAAAATGTCCCAGAAAACCGTGAATTTCGGGAAATCGGGAAATTTTTGGAAAATGGTTAAAAACTTAAATGGTCTGAATGAGTTGAAATGGTTGGTGCTGGAATGTTTCAAACCGGTCGAGAAATGTTGAGGTAGTAACATGTTAAATTGAGAAAGGGTATTACGGAATTCCTGGAATTTCGTGAAAAAC
The DNA here is from genome assembly GCF_033978685.3 of Nerophis lumbriciformis. NCBI lineage: Eukaryota > Metazoa > Chordata > Actinopteri > Syngnathiformes > Syngnathidae > Nerophis > Nerophis lumbriciformis. Next base: position 3,047,953 of record NC_084563.2, read on the forward strand.
TGGGAATATTTTCCTGATTAAGAGAAATGTTTTGACGGTGGAATGGTTGAAGTGGGTTGAAAAATGTGGGAGGAGTAGTCGCCCTAAAAACGGGTGGAAATAGGTCTCTGGAAAACCAGAAATTCTGGGAAATCCTGGAATTGTTTGGAACTTTGAAAAGAGTAGTTTGAATTTCCAGGATGGTGGAATGTGTTGAAGGTGGAATGGTTTGAATAGGTTGGAGAAATGTGGAAATGGAGGAAGTTTGAAAAATGGGCAATTCATTTTGAATGGGAAAAATGTCCCAGAATACCGGGAAATCTGGAGATTTGGGGAATTTGTCAAGGGTAAAGCCTGCAATTTCTGAATAGGCTGAACAGTTTGAAGTTGGAACGGTTTGAATCGAGTGAAAAATGTGGAAGGTAGAGCGCACCAAAATCTGGAGAAGAAGAAGAGTAATATTAGGTATTAGAGAATCTCTGGAAAATCGGGAATTTTTTTGAAAATGGTAAAAAACTTGAGTGGTGTATCTGACTTGAAATGGTTGGTGTTGGAATGTTTCAAATCGGTCGAGAAATGTTGAGGTAGTAACATGTTGAATTGAGAAATGGTAATATGGAATTTCGGGAAAACTGGGAATTTTTCCATTTTTGTTTTCTTTCCTAATTAAGAGGAATGTTTTGACGGTGGAACGGTTAAAGTGGGTTGAAAAATGTGGGCGGAGTAGTCGCCACAAAAAAAGGGTGGAAATAGGGCTCTGGAAAACCAGGAATTTTGGGAAATCCTGGAATTATTTGGAACTTTGAAAAAGAGTAGTTTGAATTTCCAGGATGGTGGAATGTGTTGAAGGTGGAATGGTTTGAATAGGTTGGAAAAATGTGGAAATGGTGGAAGTTTGAAAAATGGGCAATTCATTTATTTAGGTATTAGAGAATCTCCGGAAAATTGGGAATTTTTTTGAAAATGGCAAAAAACTTGACTTGAAATGGTTGGTGTTGGAATGTTTCAAATCGGTCGAGAAATGTTGAGGTAGCAACATATTGGATTGAGAAATTGTATTACGGAATTCCTGGAAAAACGGGAATTTTTCCACTTAAAAAAACAACTTAGTTTGTTGTCCTGATTAAGAGGAATGTTTTGACGGTGGAATGGTTGAAGTAGGTTGAAAAATGTGGAAGGAATAGTCGCCACAAAAAAGGGTGGAAATAGGGCTTTGGAAAACCAGGAATTCTGGAAAATCCTGGAATTTTTTGGAACTTGGTAAAAAGGTAGTTTGAATTTCCAGAATGGTGGAATGTGTTGAAGGTGGAATGGTTTGAATAGGTTAAAAAATGTGGAAATGGTGGAAGTTTGAAAAATGGCCAATTAATTTTCAATGGGAAAAATGTCCCAGAAAACCGTGAATTTCGGGAAATCGGGAATTTTTTTGAAAATGGTTAAAAACTTAAACGGTCTGAATGAGTTGAAATGGGTGGTGTTGGAATGTTTCAAATCGGTCGAAAAATGTTGAGGCAGTAACATGTTGAATTGAGAAATGGTATTAAGCAATTCCTGGAATTTCGGGGGAAAACGGGAATTTTTCCACTTAAAAAAACAACTTTGTATTTTGTCCTGATTAAGAGGAATGTTTTGACGGTGGAATGGTTGAAGTGGGTTGAAAAATGTGGAAGGAGTAGTCACCACAAAAAAGGGTGGAAATAGGGCTCTGGAAAACCAGGAATTCTGGAAAATCCTGGAATTTTTTGGAACTTGGAAAAAGAGTAGTTTGAATTTCCAGAATAGTGGAATGGTTTGAATAGGTTGAAAAATGTGATAATGGTGGAAGTTTGAAAAATGGCCAATTAATTTTCAATGGGAAAAATGTCCCAGAAAATCGGGAATTTTTTAGAAAATGGTTAAAAACTTAAATGGTCTGAATGAGTTGAAATGGTTGGTGTTGAAATGTTTCAAATCGGTCGAGAAATGTTGAGGTAGTAACATGTTGAATTGAGAAATGGTATTACGGAATTCCTGGAATTTCGGGGAAAATCGGGAATTTTTCCACTTAAAAAACAACCTAATTTGTTGTCCTGATTAAGAGGAATGTTTTGACGGTGGAATGGTTGAAGTGGGTTGAAAAATGTGGAAGGAGTAGTCGCCACAAAAAAGGGTGGAAATAGGGCTTTGGAAAACCAGGAATTCTGGAAAATCCTGGAATTTTTTGGAACTTGGTAAAAAGGTAGTTTGAATTTCCAGAATGGTGGAATCCCTCCCCCTACAGTTTTGTCATCTGCTGAGCCCACTTGTGTCGCGTTAGCACTGCTCCTGGAGAACAGCAGAGGTGCAGTCCGGGAGTCGCTTCACCAGAAAAAAAAGTATTTGACGTCAGGAAGAGGAAGTGACATAAATAAGCTCCTCCCCCCTCCCTCGTCCGGAGCTCCGCACCTGAACCCTCGCAGGGTTTGTTGCCGGGTCGTTAGCGCCCGTCTTGCCTGCCGCTTGCATCATCGCCTCGGCGAGCTCGCCTCCGGCGTGCAGATGGAAAAGTCCCAACCAATCAGGCGAGGCCCTTGACCTCCTGGATGGCGTCGCGGCGAGAGGATGACGGAAGACTTAGAGGGAAGACGTGGAAAGGGAAAACCATCATTAATGCGCACACCCTGAAAGAAAGCGTGTCCGTGCTTCAACAGCCTGTGCCTAAAAAAACGATAACAAAAAATGTACAATTCAATTAAGAATCGGGTTGACTAAGAATTGCGATTCAATTAAGAAACAATGTTTTCTGTGCACTCCTAATCAGCACTAGGATTGTGAATCTTTGGCCAGCGAACGATTAGATCCGATTCCTCAGGTGATGATTCGATTCAGAATAATAAAAAAATAATAATAATTTTTTTTTTAAATCAATTTTTTGAAAATTGCGATTCTTGCAATTTTTTTGGCATTTTTGTATTTTTCTAATTGCAATTCAAATAAGAATTTGGTTGACTAAGAACTGCGATTCAGATGTGAAACAATGTTTTCTGTGCACTCCTAATCAGCACTAGGATTGTGAATCTTTGGCCAGCGAACGATTAGATCCGATTCCTCAGGTGATGATTCGATTCAGAATAATAAAAAAATAATAATAATTTTTTTTTTAAATCAATTTTTTGAAAATTGCGATTCTTGCAATTTTTTTGGCATTTTTGTATTTTTCTAATTGCAATTCAAATAAGAATTTGGTTGACTAAGAACTGCGATTCAGATGTGAAACAATGTTTTCTGTGCACTCCTAATCAGCACTAGGATTGTGAATCTTTGGCCACTAAACGATTAGATCCGATTCCTCGGGTGATGATTCGATTCAGATTCGATTCTGGATTCAAAGCGTAATATTGGGTGTAATATTTATACTGAGGAGGCTCAAATAGTACAGTACAGTTGTACAAGCTTCGTAATAAACATATCGTTAATTAATGTTAGTCACTGACAAACTACTTGTCGGTCGGTTCCCACTTAGTCGTACTGTGAAAATGAGTGTGAAGAGTGTTGACTGTATGTGTCCTGTGATTGACCAAGAACTGTTCAGGGTGTGGTCTGCCTTTTGCCAGAAGTCAGCTGGAAAACACTCTAGTCCCTTTCCTAGGAGGCTCAAATAGTACAGTACAGTTGTACAAGCTTCATAATAAACATATCGTTAATTCATGTTAGTCACTGACAAACGACTTGTCGGTCGGTCCCCACTTGGTCATAGGGTGAAAATGAGTGTGAAAAGGAGTGTGAAGAGTGATTGACCAAGAACTGTTCAGGTTGTGGTCTGCCTTTTGCCAGAAGTCTGCTGGAAAACACTCTAGTCCCTTTCCTAGGAGGCTCAAATGGTACAGTACAGTTGTACAAACTTCGTTATAAACATATCGTTAATTAATGTTTTTCTGGTATTTACTGACAAACTACTTGTCGGTCCGGTCCCCACTTGGTCGTACTGTGAAAAGGAGTGTGAAGAGTGTTGACTGTGCGTGTCCTGTGATTGACCAAGAACTGTTCAGGGTGTGGTCTGCCTTTTGCCAGAAGTCAGCTGGAAAACACTCTAGTCCCTTTCCTCGGAGGCTCAAATACTACTTGTCGGTCCGGTCCCCACTTCGTAATAGTGTGAAAATGAATGTGAAGAGTTTTTACTGCCCGTGTCCTGTGATTGACCATGAACTGTTCAGTCTGCCTTTTGCCAGAAGTCAGCTGGGAAAACACTCCAGTCCCTTGGATCCTGAAGGGGGGTCACATGCTAGAAACGTCTGTAGCTCATTGGTCGGGTTTGAAATATTTGGTGAATATGGAGCCGCCGAGAGGCAGGTTGATCTCGGGAGTAACTTCATCTCCTTCACCAGATGACTGACACCAGTCGAAGAAGGGTTTGCAGGTCACAAACCCACCAGGACGTAGACCGTGTCGGCACCTGTCGGTCACGCCTGCTCCGGTTTTCCATTTCGTTTCGACTGACGGACTTGATTTGTGAGCGACGCTCCTCCATTTAAAAAGAGTTCAAGCTGAGTGCTCGCCTTAGAATCGAAATAGGACTGAGAAAAATACAAAAGACGAGGCTATTGTTCTCAACACAGTGGTTAAATCTGACCTCAATAGGTCTTTATCCACCAGCGTCAGGTTCCTGGAACCTCTAGTGCTTGGAACTAGAGGTTTCAGATGTGAATACAATCATACAAGAATACATGTGAGCGTTTATTTAACGGCAACGGCATTTAGCGTTAGCATTAGCATTGGGTTCACTTGGGGTTGAGACAAATAACAACACAAATGGTGTGTCGCTGACTAACTTGCACAGCATGGAATAAAGTAAATACCGTCTTTGTTTGGACTATAGAGCACACGGTGTCTGTGACACGGAAGTAAAACGGCTGATCAAACAAAACAGAAGTCGTCGTCATGGACCCGCTAGCTGCGCAAGCGAGCTCTTCAATCAGCTAACCGGACTTCGTGACTCCACGGTGATGTTTCGGTGAATTTACTGAGGAATTTGTGAAACCGAAACAATACAAAAAAAATTGTGCAATTGTACGTTAATAATACTAACACAGACACTTGTAAATGTGTTACTTCCCTCTCCCCAGCCACTTCGTCCAGCTCCTCCCGGGGGGATCCCGAGGCGTTCCCAGGCCAGCCGGGAGACATAGTCTTCCCAACGTGTCCTGGGTCTTCCCCGTGGCCTCCTACCGGTCGGACGTGCCCTAAACACCTCCCGAGGGAGGCGATCGGGTGGCATCCTGACCAGATGCCCGAACCACCTCATCTGGCTCCTCTCGATGTGGAGGAGCAGCGGCTTTACTTTGAGCTCCCCCCGGATGACAGAGCTTCTCACCCTATCTCTAAGGGAGAGCCCCGCCACCCGGCGGAGGAAACTCATTTGTACCCGTGATCTTGTCCTTTCGGCCATAACCCAAAGCTCATGACCATAGGTGAGGATGGGAACGTAGATCGACCGGTAAATTGAGAGCTTTGCCTTCCGGCTCAGCTCCTTCTTCACCACAACGGATCGATACAGCGTCCGCATTACTGAAGACGCCGCACCGATCCGCCTGTCGATCTCACGATCCACTCTTCCCTCACTCGTGAACAAGACTCCGAGGTACTTGAACTCCTCCACTTGGGGCAAGATCTCCTCCCCAACCCGAAGATGGCATTCCACCCTTTTCCGGGCGAGAACCATGGACTCGGACTTGGAGATGCTGATTCTCATCGCAGTCGCTTCACACTCGGCTGCGAACCGATCCAGTGAGAGCTGAAGATCCTGGCCAGATGAAGCCATCAGGACCACATCATCTGCAAAAAGCAGAGACCTAATCCTGCAGCCACCAAACCGGATCCCCTCAACGCCTTGACTGCGCCTAGAAATTCTGTCCATAAAAGTTATGAACAGAATGGGTGACAAAGGGCAGCCTTGGCGGAGTCCAACCCTCACTGGAAACGTGTCTGACTTACTGCCGGCAATGCGGACCAAGCTCTGACACTGATCATACAGGGAGCGGACCGCCACAATCAGACAGTCCGATACCCCATACTCTCTGAGCACTCCCCACAGGACTTCCCGAGGGACACGGTCGAATGCCTTCTCCAAGTCCACAAAACACATGTAGACTGGTTGGGCAAACTCCCATGCACCCTCAAGGACCCTGCCGAGAGTATAGAGCTGGTCCACAGTTCCACGACCAGGACGAAAACCACACTGTTCCTCCTGAATCCGAGGTTCGACTATCCGGCGTAGCCTCCTCTCTAGTACCCCTGAATAGACCTTACCGGGAAGGCTGAGGAGTGTGATCCCACGATAGTTAGAACACACCCTCCGGTTCCCCTTCTTAAAGAGAGGAACCACCACCCCCGGTCTCCCAATCCAGAGGTACCGCCCCCGATGTCCACGCGATGCTGCAGAGTCTTGTCAACCAAGACAGCCCCACAGCATCCAGAGCCTTAAGGAACTCCGGGCGGATCTCATCCACCCCCGGGGGCCTTGCCACCGAGGAGCTTTTTAACTACCTCAGCAACCTCAGCCCCAGAAATAGAAGAGCCCACCACAGATTCCCCAGGCACTGCTTCCTCATAGGATAAGTAAGAATAGTTTTAGTTATATTGTAAAACTTACAAACGTTGCTCGGAGTGATGAATGAAGAATCCCTACGAGTAGAAACGCTACCATTCAAAACAGGGTTGCTCGTGCATGTAGTACCCTTGCCACACCACCGGGGGGCAACAGCGAGGCATATATAACTCTGGTTATATACATGCAGCGCTGAATTTGACCAGCAGATGGCGACAAAGCAACACCTCCGGTTTTAAACCACTCGTGTGCAATATTTGCTGTGTGTACGTTTATTTATGCAACGTACACAATAGCCGTTTTACTTTTGTAATGTTTATATTTTCAGTCGTGCGAACTTAAATAAGGAAATAATAATAATAATAATAAATAATAAATAATAAATAATAAATAATAAATAATAAATAATAATATTTATTTATTTTAAATAAAACTGAGGAAGAAAATGAATTCAAAAAGCAGGCGCATCAATCGTCAACAAAACGTAGCTTCTGTTTCTTCGCGCTGTTAACTATCTGTCTGGCTGCGCACGCTGGTAACGAGTAGCGAGGGCAGAATAATTAATTTATTGATGGTGCAGTGTGAAAGTTGATGTGTTTATTTTATAAATAAGTAAACTTTCTCAATTTTGATTTCCGGCCCCTGAGACCTTGGGCTCTTGTGGTCGTGTTGTTTTTGTCTGTTTAACTCTGGCCATCAAAACTGGTTACATACATGCAGCGCTGAATTAGACCAGCAGATGGCGACAAAGCTACACCTTAGGTTTAATTGTGTTAAAACCACACGCGTGCAATGTTTACTGTGTGTATTAACATTCTATTGTGTTTATGCAACGTACACAATGGACGTTTTACTTTTGTAATGTTTATCGTTTCAGTCTTACCTACCTAAATAAAGACATAAAACTGAGAAAGAAAATTAATTCAAAAGAATGACCATCAATCGTCAACAAAACTTAGGTTTAATTGAGTTAAACCACATGTGTGCAATGTTTGCAGTGTGTATTAACGCCAAACATTCTATTTTATTTATGCAACATACACAATGGACATTTTACTTTTGGAATGTTTATATTTTCAGTCTTACCTACCTAAATGAAGGAAGATGTGTGAAGAAATAACGTAGCTACAGTTTTTTCGTGCTGTTAACTATCTGTCTGGCTGCGCACGCTGGAAACGAGTAGCGAGGGCGGGATAATGAATTAATTGATAGTACAGTGGGAAATTTGATGTGTTTACTTTGTAAAAAAGTAACCACACGTGCGCAATGTTTGCCGTGTGTATTAACGCCAAACCTCCTATTTTATTTCTCTAACGTACACAATGGATGTTTTACTTTTGTAATGTTTATATTTTTAGTCTTACCAACATAAATAAAGAAACACAACTGAGGAAGAAAATTAATTCAAAAGAATGACCATCAATCGTCAACAAAACGTAGGTTTAATTGAGTAAAACCACATGTGCGCAATGTTTGCTGTGTGTATTAACGCCAAACATTCTATTTTATTTATGCAACGTACAAAATGGACATTTTACAATTGGAATGTTTATATTTTTCAGTCTTACCAACCTAAATAAAGAAAAACAACTGAGAAAGAAAATTAATTAACATCAATCGTCAACAAAACTTAGGTTTAATTGAGTTAAACCACATGTGCGCAATGTTTGCTGTGTGTATCAACGCCAAACATTCTATTTTATTTATGCAACATACACAATGGACATTTTACTTTTGTAATGTTTATGTTTTCAGTCTCACCAACCTAAATAAAGGAAGAAGTATGACGTAGCTACTGTTTCTTCGTGCTGTTAACTATCTGTCTGGCTGCGCACGCTGGAAACGAGTAGCGAGGGCGGGATAATAAATTTATCGATAGTGCAGTGTGAAAGCCGATGTGTTTTGTTTGTAAAAAAGTAACCACACGTGTGCAATGTTTGCCGTGTGTATTAACGCCAAACCTTCTATTTTATTTCTCTAACGTACACAACGGACGTTTTACTTTTGTAATGTTTATATTTTCAGTCTTACCAACCTAAATAAAGAAACACAACTGAGGAAGAAAATTAATTCAAAAGAAGGACCATCAATCGTCAACAAAACGTAGGTTTATTTGAGTAAAACCACATGTGCGCAATGTTTGCTGTGTGTATTAACGCCAAACATTCTATTTTATTTATGCAACGTACAAAATGGACATTTTACTTTTGGAATGTTTATATTTTCAGTCTCACCAACCTAAATAAAGGAAGAAGTATGACGTAGCTACTGTTTCTTCGTGCTGTTAACTATCTGTCTGGCTGCGCACGCTGGAAACGAGTAGCGAGGGCGGGATAATGAATTTATTGATAGTGCAGTGTGAAATTTGATGTGTTTACTTTGTAAAAAGGTAACCACACGTGCGCAATGTTTGCCGTGTGTATTAACGCCAAACCTTTTATTTTATTTCTCTAACGTACACAATGGACGTTTTACTTTTGGAATGTTTATGTTTTCAGTCTTACCAACCTAAATAAAGAAAAACAACTGAGAAAGAAAATTAATTTACAAGAAGGAACATCAATTGTCAACAAAACGTAGGTTTAATTGAGTCAAACCACATGTGCGCAATGTTTGCTGTGTGTATCAACGCCAAACATTCTATTTTATTTATGCAACGTACAAAATGGACATTTTACTTTTGGAATGTTTATATTTTCAGTCTCACCAACCTAAATAAAGGAAGAAGTATGACGTAGCTACTGTTTCTTCGCGCTGTTAACTATCTGTCTGGCTGCGCACGCTGGAAACGAGTAGCGAGGGCGGGATAATGAATTTATTAATAGTGCAGTATGAAATTGTATGTGTTTACTTTGTAAAAAAAGTAACCACACGTGTGCAATGTTTGCTGTGTGTATTAACGCCAAACCTTCTATTTTATTCCTCTAACGTACACAATGGGCGTTTTACTTTTGTAATGTTTATATTTTCAGTCTTACCAACCTAAATAAAGAAACACAACTGAGGAAGAAAATTAATTCAAAAGAAGGACCGTCAATCGACAACAAAACGTAGGTTTAATTGAGTAAAACCACATGTGCGCAATGTTTGCTGTGTGTATCAACGCCAAACATTCTATTTTATTTATGCAACGTACAAAATGGACGTTTTACTTTTGGAATGTTTATGTTTTCAGTCTTACCAACCTAAATAAAGGAAGAAGTATGACGTAGCTACTGTTTCTTCGTGCTGTTAACTATCTGTCTGGCTGCGCACGCTGGAAACGAGTAGCGAGGGCGGGATAATGAATTTATCGATAGTGCAGTGTGAAAGCCGATGTGTTTACTTTGTAAAAAAGTAAACACACGTGTGCAATGTTTGCCGTGTGTATTAACGCCAAACCTTCTATTTTATTTCTCTAACGTACACAATGGACGTTTTACTTTTGTAATGTTTATATTTTCAGTCTTACCAACCTAAATAAAGAAACACAATTGAGGAAGAAAATTAATTCAAAAGAATGACCATCAATCGTCAACAAAACGTAGGTTTAATTGAGTTAAACCACATGTGCGCAATGTTTGCAGTGTATCAACGCCAAACATTCTATTTTATTTATGCAACGTACAAAATGGACATTTTACTTTTGGAATGTTTATGTTTTCAGTCTTACCAACCTAAATAAAGAAAAACAACTGAGAAAGAAAATTAATTTACATCAATCGTCAACAAAACGTAGGTTTAATTGAGTTAAACCACATGTATGCAATGTTTGCTGTGTTTATCAACGCCAAACATTCTATTTTATTTATGCAACGTACAAAATGGACATTTTACTTTTGGAATGTTTATATTTTCAGTCTCACCAACCTAAATAAAGGAAGAAGTATGACATAGCTACTGTTTCTTCGTGCTGTTAACTATCTGTCTGGTTGCGCACGCTGGAAACGAGTAGCGAGGGCGGGATAATGAATGTATCGATAGTGCAGTGTGAAAGCCGATGTGTTTACTTTGTAAAAATGTAAACACACACGTGCAATGTTTGCTGTGTGTATTAATGCCAAACCTTCTATTTTATTTCTCTAACGTACACAATGGACGTTTTACTTTTGTAATGTTTATATTTTTAGTCTTACCAACCTAAATAAAGAAACACAACTGAGGAAGAAAATTAATTCAAAAGAAGGACCATCAATCGTCAACAAAACGTAGGTTTAATTGAGTAAAACCACATGTGCGCAATGTTTGCTGTGTGTATCAACGCCAAACCTTCTATTTTGTTTATGTAACATATACAACGGACATTTTACTTTTGTAATGTTTATATTTTCAGTCTTACCAACCTAAATAAAGAAATACAACTGAGAAAGAAAATTAATTTACAAAAAGGACCATCAATCGTCAACAAAACGTAGGTTTATTTGAGTAAAACCACATGTGTGCAATGTTTGCTGTGTGTATCAACGCCAAACATTCTATTTTATTTATGCAACGTACAAAATGGACATTTTACTTTTGGAATGTTTATGTTTTCAGTCTTACCAACCTAAATAAAGAAAAACAACTGAGAAAGAAAATTCATTTACATCAATCGTCAACAAAACTTAGGTTTAATTGAGTTAAACCACATGTGCGCAATGTTTGCTGTGTGTATCAACGCCAAACATTCTATTTTATTTATGCAACGTACAAAATGGACATTTTACTTTTGGAATGTTTATATGTTCAGTCTCACCAACCTAAATAAAGGAAGAAGTATGACGTAGCTACTGTTTCTTCGTGCTGTTAACTATCTGTCTGGCTGCGCACGCTGGAAACGAGTAGCGAGGGCGGGATAATGAATTTATCGATAGTGCAGTGTGAAAGCCGATGTGTTTACTTTGTAAAAAAGTAACCACACGTGTGCAATGTTTGCTGTGTGTATTCACTCCAAACCTTCTATTTTATTTCTCTAACATACACAATGGGCGTTTTACTTTTGTAATGTTTATATTTTCAGTCTTACCAACCTAAATAAAGAAATACAACTGAGGAAGAAAATTAATTCAAAAGAAGGAACATCAATCATCAACAAAACTTAGGTTGAATTGAGTAAAACCACATGTGCGCAATGTTTGCTGTGTGTATCAACGCCAAACATTCTATTTTATTTATGCAACGTACAAAATGGACATTTTCCTTTTGGAATGTTTATGTTTTCAGTCTCACCAACCTAAATAAAGGAAGAAGTATGACGTAGCTACTGTTTCTTCGTGCTGTTAACTATCTGTCTGGCTGCGCACGCTGGAAACGAGTAGCGAGGGCGAGATAATGAATTTATTAATAGTGCAGTGTGACAGCCGATGTGTTTTGTTTGTAAAAAAGTAAACACACGTGTGCAATGTTTGCTGTGTGTATTAACGCCAAACCTTCTATTTTATTTCTCTAACGTACACAATGGACGTTTTACTTTTATAATGTTTATATTTTCAGTCTTACCAACCTAAATAAAGAAACACAATTGAGGAAGAAAATTAATTCAAAAGAATGACCATCAATCGTCAACAAAACGTAGGTTTAATTGAGTTAAACCACATGTGCGCAATGTTTGCAGTGTATCAACGCCAAACATTCTATTTTATTTATGCAACGTACAAAATGGGACATTTTACTTTTGGAATGTTTATGTTTTCAGTCTTACCAACCTAAATAAAGAAACACAACTGAGAAAGAAAATTAATTTACATCAATAGTCAACAAAACGTAGGTTTAATTGAGTTAAACCACATGTGCGCAATGTTTGCTGTGTGTATCAACGCCAAACATTCTATTTTATTTATGCAACGTACAAAATGGACATTTTACTTTTGGAATGTTTGTATTTTCAGTCTCACCAACCTAAATAAAGGAAGAAGTATGACGTAGCTACTGTTTCTTCGCGCTGTTAACTATCTGTCTGGCTGCGCACGCTGGAAACGAGTAGCGAGGGCGGGATAATTAATTTATTAATAGTGCAGTGTGAAAGCCGATGTGTTTACTTTGTAAAAAAGTAAACACACGTGTGCAATGTTTGCTGTGTGTATTAACGCCAAACCTTCTATTTTATTTCTCTAACGTACAAAATGGACGTTTTACTTTTGTAATGTTTATATTTTCAGTCTTACCAACCTAAATAAAGAAATGCAACTGAGGAAGAAAATTAATTCAAAAGAAGGACCATCAATCGTCAACAAAACTTAGGTTTAATTGAGTAAAACCACATGTGCGCAATGTTTGCTGTGTGTATCAACGCCAAACCTTCTATTTTATTTATGCAACGTACAAAATGGACATTTTACTTTTGGAATGTTTATATTTTCAGTCTCACCAACCTAAATAAAGGAAGAAGTATGACGTAGCTACTGTTTCTTCATGCTGTTAACTATCTGTCTGGCTGCGCACGCTGGAAACGAGTTGCGAGGGCGGGATAATGAATTTATTGATAGTGCAGGGTGAAATTTGATGTGTTTACTTTGTAAAAAAGTAACCACACGTGTGCAATGTTTGCTGTGTGTATTAACGCCAAACCTTCTATTTTATTTCTCTAACGTACACAATGGACGTTTTATTTTTGTAATGTTTATATTTTCAGTCTTACCAACCTAAATAAAGAAATAAAACTGAGAAAGAAAATTAGTTTACAAGAAGGACCATCAATCGTCAACAAAACTTAGGTTTAATTGAGTAAAACCACATGTGCGCAATGTTTGCTGTGTGTATTAACGCCAAACCTTCTATTTTATTCCTCTAACAAACACAATGGACGTTTTGCTTTTTTAATGTACATATTTATAGTCTCACCAACTGAAATAGAGACATAAAACTGAGAAAAAAAATTAATTTACAAGAAGGAACATCAATCGTCAACAAAACTTTCTTCGTGGTGTTAACTATCTGTCAAGCTGCGCACGCTGGAAACGAGTTTCGAGGGCGGTATAATGAATTTATGAATTTGATGTGTTTACTTTGTAAATAAGTAAACCAGGGGGCATTTTGATGTCCGGCCCCTGAGACCATGGGGCCTTGAAACTCCGGCCCTCTCCATGATGTAGTTGAACCTGCCTTGCCTATTGTCCCTCGTTCACCAAGTCAATGTTTATTGCCCCGCCCTCAACAACGGACTCACACCAGAACGTTGGCCAAAGTCTTTTGGGGAGTAGCAGACGAGGAGAAGGAGCGAAGAAAGCGATCACAGAGGGCAGGAGTGGCGCCCGAGAAGCACCACGGGGCTGGCGGAGATCTCGCTGTCTTCTTCAAAGGCTGCTGATGAAAAAAATGGCCCCCTAAATGGCGCCGAGTGCCGTCGGGAGCTCAAACAGTAGAATTAACATCAAACACCTCGGCTGTATCTGCGTCTTTGAAAAGTGCTGGCAAGTTCTTTTGAGGGGAGCCACACAGACGCATTAAAACCACTTTGAACTGCTAAATTGTTCCCGGCGACGCGGCGCGGGCAAAATTCCCCGCACTTTGAAAGCGGCGCGAGCCTCGGCCGAGATAAACAGCGGCGATGTGGAATTCATGTCTTGTTTTACTCGGAAACGCCATCAAAGGCTGGCGAAGAGTGTCAGAGGAACTGTGGATCCAACCAGCCTTGGTTGGAACTGGACCGTCCAAAACTGTGAAACCCTTTCTATTACACACTCAAATATTACTGCTAAATTAATAATAATAATAATAATAATAATAATAATAGATTTTATTTATTATTATTATTATTATTATTATTATTATTATTATTATTATTATTATTTATATATTATTATTTGTTGATTATTAAAAATAAGGGGTTTTAAGCCTTTTTTAAAAGCATCCACAGTCTGTGGTGCCCTCAGGTGGTCAGGGAGAGCGGTCTCCCATTGTCCGTAGCTTTGTCCTCTAGACAATAATCTAATTACATCGAAACCACTTACAGTTTCCGACTCCGTCAAATGTGGTAATCACATTGATTGTTATTAATTTAGGCTTAGGTCAGGCTGATTACGAAAATAAACAACTGAATATTTCGCATAAGAAGGGACGCATGAATAAATGCTATTATTTAGTGCTAAAATAAGTCAAATAAATAGCTAAATTAATGATTTTTTTTTTTTTCTTGACTAAATTGTCAAAACACTTATGAAAATGCAGCTTCAGCACTTTAGTCATAATTTTTGCACTTGAGAAACTTCTTTATGACTTTACCTCCCCGGTTCTTACGTTTGTTTGACTTTCTCATTACCGCCCCCGAGTGGTGGAAATGTGTATTTACACACACAGACCACATGGTATAGAGTGTAGTGTGCATGCCGGGCCAGTAGTTGGCGATGTCACTTTGTAAAGAGACACAATTTTGTATATAAAAATAAATATTGTTATATTGTTTCTAAAAAAAAAAAATATTGTACATTTTATTGAACAACGTTTAATTGCTATCCATTACGTAACTATCACGATATAAATATATATATATATATTGATATCGTTTTATCGCCCAGCCACAGTGCAACTTGGAAAAATGTCCCATTCATTTCAATAGGAACTTCCTGGAAAAGCGGGATTTTTTTTTGAAAATTATTAATAGCACGAAAGTCCTGAATGAGCTGAATTGGTCGGTGTTGGTATTGTTTAAATCGGTCAAGAAATGTTGAAGTAGTAACAGTTTTTCAATTGAGAAACGTTATTAAGGAATTTCGGGAAAACCCGGGAATTTTTCAAGTTCTTAAACCAACTCGGTTTTTTTGTCCTGACTAAGAAGAATGTTTTGACAGTGGAACGCTTGAAATGGGTTGAAACATGTGAAAGGAGTCATCACACTAAAAAAAGGTTTGAAATGAAGTTAGAAAGAAATTTCCTGGAAACTTTTGTAATGTGAAAAAATGGTTGTTTGAATTTCCAGGATGAGTTGATTGTGTTTGAGGTGGAATGGTTTGAATCGGTTGAAAAATGTGGGAATTGTGAAAGTTTGAAAAATGGCCAATTCATTTTGAATGGGAAAAATGTCCCGGAAAACTAAAAATTCTGGGAATTCCTGGAAATTTTTTTAACTTGAAAAAATAATAGTTTTAATGTCCATGATGAGTGGAATATGTTGAAGGTGGAATGGTTTGAATCAGTTGAAAAATGTGGAAATGGTGAAAGTTTGAAAAATGGCCAATTCATTTTGAATGGGAAAAATGTCCCGGAAAACTAGAAATTCCGGGAAATCTGGGATTTTTTTTAGAATAATTGAAAAAGAGCACATAATTCTTGAACAGGCTGAACATTTTGAAGTTGGAACGATTTGAATCGGATAAAAAATGTGGGAGATTTAGAAAAATGTCCCATTATTTTCAATGGGAATTTCAAGGAAAATTTGGGAATTTCGGGAAAAGTGGGAATTTTTTGGAAAATGCTAAAACATTTTAATGTTTTGAATGAGTTAAAACGGTTGGTGTTGGAATTGTTCAAATCGGTGAAGTAATGTTGAAGTGGTAACATTTTGAATTGAGAAATGGTATTACGGAATTCCTGGAATTTTGAGAAAACCGAGGAATTTTTTCAGTTCAAAAAAACAACTTTGTTTTTTGTCCTGATTAAGAGGAATGTTTTGACGGAAGTGGGTTGGAAAATGTGGAAGGACTAGTCGCCAAAAAAAAGAAGGGTAAAAAACTGGGAATTCCTGGAAATTTTTTTAACTTGAAAAAAATAATAGTTTGAATGTCCATGATGAGTGGAATATGTTGAAGGTGGAATGGTTTGAATCAGTTGAAAAATGTGAAAATAGTGGAAGTTTGAAAAATGGCCAATTCATTTTGAATCGGAAAAATGTCCCGGAAAACTAGAAATTCTGGGAAATCTGGGAATTTTTTTAGAATAATTGAAAAAGAGCACATAATTCTTGAACAGGCTGAACATTTTGAAGTTGGAACGATTTGAATCGGATAAAAAAATGTGGGAGAATTGGAAAAATGTCCCATTATTTTCAATGGGTATTTCATGGAAATTTGGGAATTTCGGGAAAAGTGGGAATTTTTTGGAAAATGCTAAAACATTTGAATGTTTTGAACGAGTTAAAACGGTTGGTGTTGGAATTGTTCAAATCGGTGGAGTAATGTTGAAGTGGTAAGATTTTGAATTGATAAATGGTATTACGAATTCCTGGAATTTCTAGAAAATCGGGGAATTTTTTCAGTTCAAAAAACAACTTAGTTTTTTGTCCTGATTAAGAGGAATGTTTTGACGGAAGTGGGTTGAAAAATGTGGAAGGAGTAGTTGCCAAAAAAAAGAAGAGGAAAAAACTGGAAATTCCTGGAAATGTTTTGAACTTGGAAAAAATGATAGTTTGAATGTTCAGGATGAGTGGAATATGTTGAAGGTGGAATGGTTTGAATCAGTTGAAAAATGTGGAAATGGTAGAAGTTTGAAAAATGGCCAATTCATTTTGAATGGGAATAATGTCCTGGAAATTCTGGGAAATCTGGGTATTTTTTTTAGAATAATTGAAAAAGAGCACATAATTCTTGAACAGGGTGAACATTTTGATGTTGGAACGATTTGAATCGGATAAAAAATGTGGGAGAATTGGAAAAATGTCCCATTCTTTTCAATGGGAATTTCGGGAATTGTGGGAATTTTTTGGAAAATGCTAAAACATTTGAATGTTTTGAATGAGTTAAAACGGTTGGTGTTGGAATTGTTCAAATCAGTGGAGTAATGTTGAAGTGGTAGTAACATTTTGAATTGAGAAATGGTATTACGGAATTCCTGGAATTTTGAGAAAACCGGGAATTTTTCCAGTTCAAAAAACAACTTTGTTTTTTGTCCTGATTAAGAGGAATGTTTTGACGGAAGTGGGTTGAAAAATGTGGAAGGAGTAGTTGCCAAAAAAAAGAAGAGGAAAAAACTGGAAATTCCTGGAAATGTTTTGAACTTGGAAAAATGAGTGGAATGTGTTGAAGGTGGAATGGTTTGAATCAGTTGAAAAATGTGGAAATGGTGAAAGTTTGAAAAATGGCCAATTCATTTTGAATGGGAAAAATTTCCCGGAAAACTGGAAATTCTGGGAAATCTGGGATTTTTTTTTAGAATAATTGAAAAAGAGCACATAATTCTTGAACAGGCTGAACATTTTGAAGTTGGAACGATTTGAATCGGATAAAAAATGTGTGAGAATTGGAAAAATGGCCCATTATTTTCAATGGGAATTTCGGGAATTGTGCGAATTTTTTTGAAAATGCTAAAACATTTGAATGTTTTGAATGAGTTAAAACGGTTGGTGTTGGAATTGTTCAAATCGATGGAGTAATGTTGAAGTGGTAACATTTTGAATTGAGAAATGGTATTACGGAATTCCTGGAATTTCGAGAAAATCAGGGAATTTTTTCAGTTAAAAAAACAACTTAGTTTTTTGTCCTGATTAAGAGGAATGTTTTGACGGAAGTGGGTTGAAAAATATGGAAGGAGTAGTCGCCAAAAAAAAGAAGGGAAAGAAGATGGGAATTCCTGGAAATGTTTTTAACTTGAAATTTTTTTTTTGGAATGTTCAGGATGAGTGGAATGTGTTGAAGGTGGAATGGTTTGAATCAGTTGAAAAATGTGGAAATGGTGAAAGTTTGAAAAATGGCCAATTCATTTTGAATGGGGAAAATGTCCTGGAAAACTGGAAATTCTAGGCAATCCGGGATATTTTTTTAGAATTATTGAAAAAGAGCACATAATTCCTGAACAGGCTGAACATTTTGAAGTTGGAACGATTTGAATCGGATAAAAAAATGTGGGAGAAGTGGAGAAATGTCCCATTCTTTTC
The DNA here is from genome assembly GCF_033978685.3 of Nerophis lumbriciformis. NCBI lineage: Eukaryota > Metazoa > Chordata > Actinopteri > Syngnathiformes > Syngnathidae > Nerophis > Nerophis lumbriciformis. The sequence continues at coordinate 3,066,255 of NC_084563.2, forward strand.
AATGGGAATTTCATGGACATTTGGGAATTTCGGGAAAAGTGGGAATTTTTTGGAAAATGCTAAAACATTTGAATGTTTTGAATGAGTTAAAACGGTTGGTGTTGGAATTGTTCAAATCGGTGGAGTAATGTTGAAGTGGTAACATTTTGAATTGAGAAATGGTATTACGGAATTCCTGGAATTTCTAGAAAATCTGGGAATTTTTTCAGTTAAAAAAAAAAACTTAGTTTTTTGTCCTGATTAAGAGGAATGTTTTGACGGGAGTGGGTTGTAAAATGTGGAAGGAGTAGTTGCCAAAAAAAAGAAGAGGAAAAAACTGGAAATTCCTGGAAATTTTTTGAACTTGAAAAAATGATAGTTTGAATGTTCAGGATGAGTGGAATATGTTGAAGGTGGAATGGTTTGAATCAGTTGAAAAATGTGGAAATGGTGAAAGTTTGAAAAATAGCCAATTCATTTTGAATGGGAAAAATGTCCTGGAAAACTAGAAATTCTGGGAAATCTGGGAATTTTTTTAGAATAATTGAAAAAGAGCACATAATTCTTGAACAGGCTGAACATTTTGATGTTGGAACGATTTGAATCGGATAAAAAATGTGGGAGAATTGGAAAAATGTCCCATTATTTTCAATGGGAATTTCATGGAAATTTGGTAATTTTTTTGAAAATGCTAAAACATTTGAATGTTCTGAATGAGTTAAAGCGGTTGGTGTTGGAATTGTTCAAATCGGTGGAGTAATGTTGAAGTGGTAACATTTGGAATTGATAAATGGTATTGCGGAATTCCTGGAATTTTGAGAAAACCGGGGAATATTTCCAGTTCAAAAAACAACTTTGATTTTTGTCCTGATCAAGAGGAATGTTTTGACGGAAGTGGGTTGAAAAATGTGGAAGGAGTAGTTGCCCAAAAAAAAGAAGAGGAAAAAAATGGAAATTCCTGGAAATTTTTTTAACTTGGAAAAATGATAGTTTGAATGTTCAGGATGAGTGGAATATGTTGAAGGTGGAATGGTTTGAATCAGTTGAAAAATGTGGAAATGGTGAAAGTTTGAAAAATGGCCAATTCATTTTGAATGGGAAAAATGTCCCGGAAAACTAGAAATTCTGGGAAATCTGGGAATTTTTTTTAGAATAATTGAAAAAGAGCACATAATTCTTGAACAGGCTGAATATTTTGATGTTGGAACGATTTGAATCGGATAAAAAATGTGGGAGGATTGGAAAAAAGTCCCATTATTTTCAATGGGAATTTCATGGAAATTTGGGGATTTCGGGAAAAGTGGGAATTTTTTGGAAAATGCTAAAACATTTGAATGTTTTGAATGAGTTAAATCGGTTGGTGTTGGAATTGTTCAAATCGGTCGAGTAATGTTGAAGTGGTAACATTTGGAATTGATAAATGGTATTGCGGAATTCCTGGAATTTTGAGAAAACCGGGAATATTTCCAGTTCAAAAAACAACCTTGTTTTTTGTCCTGATTAAGAGGAATGTTTTGACGGAAGTGGGTATTAAAATGTGGAAGGAGTAGTTGCCCAAAAAAAAGAAGAGGAAAAAACTGGAAATTCCTGGAAATTTTTTGAACTTAGAAAAATTATAGTTTGAATGTTCAGGATGAGTGGAATGTGTTGAAGGTGGAATGGTTTGAATCAGTTGAAAAATGTGGAAATGGTGAAAGCTTGAAAAATGTCCAATTCATTTTGAATGGGAAAAATGTCCCGGAAAACTAGAAATTCTGGGAAATCTGGGAATTGTTTTAGAATAATTGAAAAAGAGCACATAATTCTTGAACAGGCTGAACATTTTGAAGTTGGAACGATTTGAATCGGATAAAAAATGTGGGAGAATTGGAAAAATGTCCCATTATTTTCAATGGGAATTTCATGGAAATTTGGGAATTTTTTGGAAAATGCTAAAACATTTGAATGTTTTGAATGAGTTAAAACGGTTGGTGTTGGAATTGTTCAAATCGGCAGAGTAATGTTGAAGTGGTAACATTTTGAATTGAGAAATGGTATTACGGAATTCCTGGAATTTTGAGAAAACCGGGGAATTTTTTCAGTTAAAAAAAAAACCCGTTGTTTTTTGTCCTGATTAAGAGGAATGTTTTGACGGAAGTTGGTTGAAAAATGTGGAAGGAGTAGTCGCCAAAAAAAAGAAAGGAAAAAACATGGGAATACCTGGAAATGTTTTTAACTTGAAAAACTTGTATTTTGAATGTTCAGGATGAGTGGAATGTGTTGAAGGTGGAATTGTTTTAATCAGTTGAAAAATGTGGAAATGGTGGAAGTTTGAAAAATGGCCAATTCATTTTGAATGGGAAAAATGTCCCGGAAAACTAGAAATTCCGGGAAATCTGGGATTTCTTTTAGAATAATTGAAAAAGAGCACATAATTCTTGAACAGGCTGAACATTTTGAAGTTGGAACGATTTGAATCGGATAAAAAAATGTGGGAGAATTGAAAAAATGTCCCATTATTTTCAATGGGAATTTCATGGAAATTTGGTAATTTCAGGAAAAGTGGGAATTTTTTGGAAAATGCTAAAACATTTGAATGTTTTGAATGAGTTAAAACGGTTGGTGTTGGAATTGTTCAAATCGGTGGAGTAATGTTGAAGTGGTAACATTTTGAATTGAGAAATGGTATTACGGAATTCCTGGAATTTTGGGAAAACCGGGGAATTTTTTCAGTTCAAAAAACAACTTTGTTTTTTGTCCTGATTAAGAGGAATGTTTTGACGGAAGTGGGTTGAAAAATGTGGAAGGAGTAGTCGCCAAAAAAAAGAAGGGAAAAAACATGGGAATTCCTGGAAAAGTTTTTAACTTGAAAAAATTGTATTTTGAATGTTCAGGATGAGTGGAATGTGTTGAAGGTGGAATGGTTTGAATCAGTTGAAAAATGTGGAAATGGTGACAGTTTGAAAAATGGCCAATTCATTTTGAATGGGAAAAATGTTGCGGAAAACTGAACATTCTAGGAAATCTGGGAATTTTTTTTAGAATAATTGAAAAAGAGCACATAATTCTTGAACAGGCTGAACATTTTGAAGTTGGAACGATTTGAATCGGATAAAAAATGTGGGAGAATTGGAAAAATGTCCCATTATTTTCAATGGGAATTTCATGGAAATTTGGGAATTTCGGGAAAAGTGGGAATTTTTTGGAAAATGCTCAAACATTTGAATGTTTTGAATGAGTTAAAACGGTTGGTGTTGGAATTGTTCAAATCGGTGGAGTAATGTTGAAGTGGTAACATTTTGAATTGAGAAATGGTATTACGGAATTCCTGGAATTTCTAGAAAATCGGGGAATTTTTTCAGTTAAAAAACAACTTTGTTTTTTGTCCTGATTAAGAGGAATGTTTTGACGGAAGTGGGTTGAAAAATGTGGAAGGAGTAGTTGCCCAAAAAAAAGAAGAGGAAAAAACTGGAAATTCCTGGAAATTTTTTGAACTTGGAAAAATGATAGTTTGAATGTTCAGGATGAGTGGAATATGTTGAAGGTGGAATGGTTTGAATCGGTTGAAAAATGTGGAAATGGTGAAAGTTTGAAAAATGGCCAATTCATTTTGAATGGGAAAAATGTCCTGGAAAACTAGAAATTCTGGGAAATCTGGGAATTTTTTTAGAATAATTGAAAAAGAGCACATAATTCTTGAACAGGCTGAACATTTTGATGTTGGAACGTTTTGAATGGGATAAAAAATGTGGGAGAATTGGAAAAATGTCCCATTATTTTCAATGGGAATTTCATGGAAATTTGGGAATTTCGGGAAAAGTGGGAATTTTTTGGAAAATGCTAAAACATTTGAATGTTTTGAATGGTTGGTGTTGGAATTGTTCAAATCGGTGGAGTAATGTTGAAGTGGTAACATTTTGAATTGATAAATGGTATTGCGGAATTCCTGGAATTTTTGAAAACCGGGTAATTTTTTCAGTTCAAAAAACAACTTTGTTTTTTGTCCTGATTAAGAAGAATGTTTTGACGGAAGTGGGTTGAAGAATGTGGAAGGAGTAGTTGCCAAAAAAAAAAGAAGAGGAAAAAAATGGAAATTCCTGGAAATTTTTTGAACTTGGAAAAATGATAGTTTGAATGTTCAGGATGAGTGGAATATGTTGAAGGTGGTGGTTTGAATCAGTTGAAAAATGTGGAAATGGTGAAAGTTTGAAAAATGGCCAATCCATTTTAAATGGGAAAAATGTCCCGGAAAACTGGAAATTCTAGGAAATCTGGGATTTTGTTTTAGAATAGAATAGAGAGCACATAATTCCTGAAGAGGTTGAACATTTTGAAGTTGGAACGGTCTGAATGGGATAAAACATGTGGGAAAAGTGGAAAAATGTCCCAATCTTTTCAATGGGAATTTCATGGAAATTTGGGAATTTCGGGAAAAGCGGGATTTTTTTGTTAAATTCTAAAACATTTGGAAAATGCTAAAATTCTAACGCCAAAAGTTGATGTTCGAATTTTTCAAATCGGTGCAGTAATGTTGAAGTGGTAACATTTGGAATTGAGAAATGGTATTACGGAATTCCTGGAATTTCGAGAAAAACGGGAATTTTTCCAGTTCAAAAAACAACTTAGTTTTTCCTCCTAATTCAAGGGAATGTTTTGACGGTGGAACGGTTGAAAAATGTGGAAGGAGTAGTCGACAGAAAGGAGCGGGGTTCCTGGAAAATGTTTGAACTTGGGAATTCCTGGAATTTTGAGAAAACCGGGAAATTTTTTCAGTTCAAAAAACAACTTTGTTTTTTGTCCTGATTAAGAGGAATGTTTTGACGGAAGTGGGTTGAAAAATGTGGAAGGAGTAGTTGCCAAAAAAAAAGAAGAGGAAAAAACTGGAAATTCCTGGAAATTTTTTGAACTTGAAACAATTGTATTTTGAATGTTCAGGATGAGTGGAATGTGTTGAAGGTGGAATGGTTTGAATCAAGTGAAAAATGTGGAAATGGCCAATTCATTTTGAATGGGAAAAATATCCTGGAATTCTGGGGAAATCTGGGAATTTTTTGGAATTTGTCAAGGGAAAGCTTACTTATTGTGTGAATGCTTTGGAGCACGCTCAGTCATTCACAAACAAGGATGGGGGCGAGGGTCGCCACTTTGTCAACAAATGCGTGAGCAAAAATTTTTGAACAGTTTAAGAAAAACCTTTCTCAACCAGCTATTGCAAGAAAAATTAGGGATTTCACCATCTACGCTCCGTAATATCATCAAAGGGTTCAGAGAATCTGGAGAAATCACTCAGGCTGTACTGCATCAACAAGCGACATCAGTGTGTAAAGGATATCACCACATGGAACACTTCAGAAACCCACTGCTTATGTTTGAGTTTGAACATCAAATATGTTGTCTTTGTAGTGCATTCAACTGAATATGGGTTAAAAATGATTTGCAAATATTCCGTTTATATTTACATCTAACACAATTTCCCAACTCATATGGAAACGGGGTTTGTAATTAAAGTTGTCATCAATAAATGCATAAAAGAAGAGATTGTAAATTAGAGACCCCGCCTTTAAATGTGCACTTTGAAGGAAGTCGTCGCCCCGGCTTGTATTTTCCTATTGCGCTCATTAAAAGGAAACATTAACAGGCTGCACAAAATGAGCTTTTGGCCGCGGCGTGCCTTTAATTAGCTGGGCAAACAGCAGTCACGTCCCAGACGCGTCTCCGAGGGCCACAGCCACGGCGACTCTGAGGGTCTGCAGATAGCGAGGAAGAGGTCGACGCGGCGGAAGCCCGCCGGGTCGCGGCGAGGAGAGAAAGGGAGGCGGCGGCCTAAAAAGCGTCTAATCTCCTCACAAGTCGGCCGCATGCTGACTCGGGAGAGCTGCAACTCCGAATGAAACTTTCAGAGGCTTTTTTTTTTTCCTCCCTCTCCTTGTTTTACTTCTTTTCCTCGTGTCTTTATCACAGACGGGCCACGCGCTGCAGGCTCAGGCTTTCCTGGCAGGAGAGCCCAGTGGAATCATGGGAGGGAGAAAGAAGGCGCGCGTTTGTGTCAAATAAAACAACATTAAATATTTCATGGCCTGAGTTTTCTCCGGAATAAAGCGCCTTTTTCTTTGCCGACGCCGGCGTTAATATTAAAATGGGGGCCCCGCGACAAAAGCTTCCAAAAGGACGTGGCGCCGGCGCGCGAACGACGACGCACGCACGCACGCCGCTGACACGATGACCTCGCCTCCTTTTTTGCTTATCTTTGAGTGCACTTTTTTTGCAAACGTGCTGCGGCGAACCAGCGAGAGCTTCAAAGCCTGGAAAGAAAAAGTTTGTCAATCACGATAACAATGTAAGGAACTTTTCCTATTCGATAAAGAAATGTCCAGAGAAAGCCGAGGTCTTTAATTATTTATCTGAGGCCTCAAATAACATCAGTTTACGTCGACGTTGCTTAGTGGGAAGACTAATACAAAGCGAGAGAGAGACAAATAGACTTGCAGAGCCTTGAGAAGTCGAATAGCAAAATACAAACTTGTTTTAATTAAAAGATTGGGAAAGGCAGTAATACAGCATCAATCACAAAAGGAACCCATTTTGTAGAGCAGCCTTTGACCAAAAAGACATACAATACAGAAATGGCCTCAAATAACATGAGTTGACAGAGAAGAAAGTAAACGCTGCTTAGAGGGAAGAACAATAAAGAGCAAGAGAAAGAAACTTCCAGAGCCTTGAGAAGTTGAATAGCAAAATAAAAAATTGTTTTGGTTGAAAGATTGCGAAAGGCAGTAATACAGCATCAATCACAAAGGGAACCCATTTTGTAGAGCAGCCTTTGACCAAAAAGACACATACAATACAGAAATGGCCTCAAATAACATGAGTTGACAGAGAAGAACAATAAAGAGCAAGCGGAAGAAACTTCCAGAGCCTTGAGAAGTTGAAGACAGAAGTAGTGAATATATAGCAAAATACAAACTCTTGGGGTGAACGATTGGGAAAGGCAGTAATACAGCATCAATCACAAAGGGAACCCATTTTGTAGAGCAGCCTTTGATCAAAAAGACACATACAATACAGAAATGGCCTCAAACAACATGAGTTGACAGAGAAGAAAGTCTATGCTGCTTAGAGGGAAGAACAATAAAGAGCGAAAGAAAGAAACTTCCAGAGCCTTGAGAAGTTGAATAGCAAAATACAAACTTGTTTTGGTTGAAAGATTGGGAAAGGCAGTAATACAGCATCAATCACAAAGGAAACAAGCAACATTTGGCCAAAAAGACACATACAATACAGAAATGGCCTCAAATAACATGAGTTGACAGAGAAGAAATTCTATGCTGCTTAAAGGGAAGAACAATAAAGAGCAAGAGAAAGAAACTTCCAGAGCCTTGAGAAGTTGAAGACAGAAGTAATGAATATATAGCAAAATACAAACTCTTGGGGTGAACGATTGGGAAAGGCAGTAATACAGCATCAATCACAAAGGAAACCCATTTTGTAGAGCAGCCTTTGACCAAAAAGACACATACAATACAGAAATGGCCTCAAATAACATGAGTTGACAGAGAAGAAAGTCTATGCTGCTTAGAGGGAAGAACAATGAAGAGCAAGCGAAAGAAACCTCCAGAGCCTTAAGAAGTTGAATAGCAAAAAACAAACTTGTTTTGGTTGAAAGATTGGGAAAGGGAATAATACAGCATCAATCACAATAGGAACCCATTTTGTAGAGCAACCTTTGATCAAAAGACAAATACAATACAGAAATAGCCTCAAACAACATGAGTTGACAGAGAAGAACAATAAAGAGCAAAAGAAAGAAACTTCCAGAGCCTTGAGAAGTTGAATAACAAAAAACAAACTTGTTTTGGTTGAAAGATTGGTAAAGGCAGTAATACAGCATCAATCACAAAGGAAACAAGCAACATTTGACCAAAAAGACAAATACATTACAGAAATGGCCTCAAATAACATGAGTTGACAGAGAAGAAAGTCTATGCTGCTTAGAGGGAAGAATAATAAAGAGCAAGCGGAAGAAACTTCCAGAGCCTTGAGAAGTTGAACACAGCGGTAGTGATTATATAGCAAAATACAAACTATTTTTGGTTGAAAGATTGGGAAAGGCAGTAATACAGCATCAATCACAAAGGAAACCCATTTTGTAGAGCAGCCTTTGACCAAAAAGACACATACAATACAGAAATGGCCTCAAACAACATGAGTTGACAGAGAAGAACAATAAAGAGCAAGAGGAAGAAACTTCCAGAGCCTTGAGAAGTTGAATAGCAAAATACAAACTTGTTTTGATTGAAAGATTGGGAAAGGCAGTAATACAGCATCAATCACAAAGGAAACCCATTTTGGAGAGCAGCCTTTGACCAAAAAGACACATACAATACAGAAATGGCCTCAAATAACATGAGTTGACAGAGAAGAACAACAAAAAGCAAGCAGAAGAAACTTCCAGAGCCTTGAGAAGTTGAATAGCAAAATACAAACTTGTTTTGATTAAAAGATTGTGAAAGGCAGTAATACAGCATCAATCACAAAGGGAACCCATTTTGGAGAGCAGCCTTTGACCAAAAAGACACATACAATACAGAAATGGCCTCAAATAACATGAGTTGACAGAGAAGAACAATAAAGAGCAAGAGGAAGAAACTTACAGAGCCTTGAGAAGTTGAATAGCAAAATACAAACTTGCTTTGATTAAAAGATTGGGAAAGGCAGTAATACAGCATCAATCACAAAAGGAACCCATTTTGTAGAGCAACCTTTGACCAAAAAGACACATACAATACAGAAATGGCCTCAAACAACATGAGTTGACAGAGAAGAAAGTCTATGCTGCTTAGAGGGAAGAACAATAAAGAGAAAGAGGAAGAAACTTCCAGAGCCTTGAGAAGTTGAATAGCAAAATGCAAACTTGTTTTGATTGAAAGATTGGGAAAGGCAGTAATACAGCATCAATCACAAAGGAAACCCATTTTGTAGAGCAGCCTTTGATCAAAAAGACACATACAATACAGAAATGGCCTCAAATAACATGAGTTGACAGAGAAGAACAATAAAGAGCAAGAGGAAGAAACTTCCAGAGCCTTGAGAAGTTGAATAGCAAAATACAAACTTGTTTTGATTAAAAGATTGGGAAAGGCAGTAATACAGCATCAATCACAAAGGAAACCCATTTTGGAGAGCAGCCTTTGACCAAAAAGACACATACAATACAGAAATGGCCTCAAATAACATGAATTGACAGAGAAGAAAGTCAACGCTGCTTAGAGGGAAGAACAATAAAGAGCAAGCGGAAGAAACTTCCAGAGCCTTGAGAAGTTGAATAGCAAAAAACAAACTTGTTTTGGTTGAAAGATTGGGAAAGGCAGTAATACAGCATCAATCACAAAGGAAACAATTAACATTTGACCAAAAAGACAAATACAATACAGAAATGGCCTCAAATAACATGAGTTGACAGAGAAGAACAATAAAGAGCAAGAGGAAGAAACTTCCAGAGCCTTGAGAAGTTGAATAGCAAAAAACAAACTTGTTTTGATTGAAAGATTGGGAAAGGCAGTAATACAGCATCAATCACAAAGGAAACCCATTTTGTAGAGCAACCTTTGATCAAAAGACACATACAATACAGAAATGGCCTCAAATAACATGAGTTGACAGAGAAGAAAGTCAACGCTGCTTAGAGGGAAGAACAATAAAGAGCAAGAGAAAGAAACTTCCAGAGCCTTGAGAAGTTGAATAGCAAAATACAAACTATTTTTGGTTGAAAGATTGGGAAAGGCAGTAATACAGCATCAATCACAAAAGGAACCCATTTTGTAGAGAAACCTTTGACCAAAAAGACACATACATTACAGAAATGGCCTCAAATAACATGAGTTGACAGAGAAGAACAATAAAGAGCAAGAGAAAGAAACTTCCAGAACCTTGAGAAGTTGAATAGCAAAATACAAACTTGTTTTGATTGAAAGATTGGGAAAGGCAGTAATACAGCATCAATCACAAAGGGAACCCATTTTGTAGAGCAACCTTTGACCAAAAAGACACATACAATACAGAAATGGCCTTAAATAACATGAGTTGACAGAGAAGAACAATAAAGAGCAAGAGAAAGAAACTTCCAGAACCTTGAGAAGTTGAATAGCAAAATACAAACTTGTTTTGATTAAAAGATTGGGAAAGGCAGTAATACAGCATCAATCACAAAGGAAACCCATTTTGGAGAGCAACCTTTGACCAAAAGACACATACAATACAGAAATGGCCTCAAATAACATGAGTTGACAGAGAAGAACAATAAAGAGCAAGCGGAAGAAACTTCCAGAGCCTTGAGAAGTTGAATAGCGAAATACAAACTTGTTTTGGTTGAAATATTGCAAAAGGAAGTAATACAGCATCAATCACAAAGGAAACCCAATTTGGAGAGCAGCCTTTGATCAAAAGACACATACAATATAGAAATGGCCTCAAATAACATGAGTTGACAGAAAAAGCAAGTCTATGCTGCTTAGAGGGAAGAACAATAAAGAACAAGAGGAAGAAACTTCCAGAGCCTTGAGAAGTTGAATAGCAAAATACAAACTATTTTTGGTTGAAAGATTGTGAAAGGCAGTAATACAGCATCAATCACAAAGGGAACCCATTTTGGAGAGCAGCCTTTGACCAAAAAGACACATACAATACAGAAATGGCCTCAAATAACATGAGTTGACAGAGAAGAACAATAAAGAGCAAGAGGAAGAAACTTCCAGAGCCTTGAGAAGTTGAATAGCAAAATACAAACTTGTTTTGATTGAAAGATTGGGAAAGGCAGTAATACAGCATCAATCACAAAAGGAACCCATTTTGTAGAGCAACCTTTGATCAAAAGACAAATACAATACAGAAATGGCCTCAAATAACATGAGTTGACAGAGAAGAACAATAAAGAGCAAGAGAAAGAAACTTCCAGAGCCTTGAGAAGTTGAATAGCAAAATAAAAAATTGTTTTGGTTGAAAGATTGCGAAAGGCAGTAATACAGCATCAATCACAAAAGGAACCCATTTTGTAGAGCAACCTTTGACCAAAAAGACACATACAATACAGAAATGACCTCAAATAACATGAGTTGACAGAGAAGAAAGTCTAGGCTGCTTAGAGGGAAGAACAATAAAGAGCAAGAGGAAGAAACTTCCAGAGCCTTGAGAAGTTGAATAGCAAAATACAAACTATCTTTGGTTGAAAGATTGGGAAAGGCAGTAATACAGCATCAATCACAAAGGAAACCCATTTTGTAGAGCAGCCTTTGACCAAAAAGACACATACAATACAGAAATGGCCTCAAATAACATGAGTTGACAGAAAAAGCAAGTCTATGCTGCTTAGAGGGAAGAACAATAAAGAGCAAAAGGAAGAAACTTCCAGAGCCTTGAGAAGTTGAATAGCAAAATACAAACTATTTTTGGTTGAAAGGTTGCGAAAGGCAGTAATACAGCATCAATCACAAAAGGAACCCATTTTGGAGAGCAGCCTTTGACCAAAAAGACACATACAATACAGAAATGGCCTCAAATAACATGAGTTGACAGAGAAGAACAATAAATAGCAAAACAAAGTCTGTCTGAATATGAACAAGAGTTTTTGGGGTGAGCAATTGGGGAAGGCAGTAATACAGCATCAATCACAAGCTTTGACCAAAAAGACACTTCCAATATAAATGAATGATCAATCCTCTTGGAGTACGAGGGGATGTGAGAAGAACCACGCAGAGTTCTAGAAAAGACTTCGTCTAACAATATTCTTTTGAAAAAGAAACATTTGGAATTGTTCCTATTCATTCCAAAAAAAAATGTCCACATTCCTAGATATTTATTTGAGACCAGGAATAGCGAGACACACGCGACACATCCAGCAAAAGATAGCACCACGATATCAGTGTTTGATATCGATAATTATTGATATTTGTATGACCTACTGAAAATCAGGAGCAGACATGTAACTTCCTGTGATTGTTATCTGTCAACATAATATTCAAACATGAACTACCTGCAGAAAATACTTCTTCTTCTCGGCTTTCTCTGCGTTTGCACGTATTCATTCGTGTCGCACCTCCCCTTTATCTCCAAAGTATTCATTCGTGTCGCACCTCCCCTTTATCTCCAAAGTATTCATTCGTGTCGCACCTCCCCTTTATCTCCAAAGTATTCATTCGTGTCGCACCTCCCCTTTATCTCCAAAGTATTCATTCGTGTCGCACCTCCCCTTTATCTCCAAAGTATTCATTCGTGTCGCACCTCCCCTTTATCTCCAAAGTATTCATTCGTGTCGCACCTCCCCTTTATCTCCAAAGTATTCATTCGTGTCGCACCTCCCCTTTATCTCCAAAGTATTCATTCGTGTCGCACCTCCCCTTTATCTCCAAAGTATTCATTCGTGTCGCACCTCCCCTTTATCTCCAAAGTATTCATTCGTGTCGCACCTCCCCTTTATCTCCAAAGTATTCATTCGTGTCGCACCTCCCCTTTATCTCCAAAGTATTCATTCGTGTCGCACCTCCTCTTTATCTCCAAAGTATTCATTCGTGTCGCACCTCCCCTTTATCTCCAAAGTCCTCCACACAAAAACAACAACAATGTTGCAGAGCAGCCAGATGAATACTCGCCGTCTAACAACCTCTGGGAACTCTTTCATTTGCACTCCTTGCACTATTTTCTTACACTTTATGAAGCTGTTAAAGTGTGAGAAAATAGTGCAAAAATAGTGCAAAGATTGAAAATGAACTGTTTCTTTTTCACTCTCTGCATTATTTTCTTACACTTTATTTTCACTCTTTGCACTATTTTCTTACACTTTATTTTCACTCTTTGCACTATTTTCTTACACTTTATTTTCACTCTTTGCACTATTTTCTTACACTTTATTTTCACTCTTTGCACTATTTTCTTACACTTTAATAGCTTCATAAAGTGTAAGAAAATAGTGCAAAGAGTGAAACTGAAACTGGGAACTGTTTCATTTTCACTCTTTGCACTATTTTCTTACACTTTTTCACTCTTTGCATTATTTTCTTACACTTTATTTTCACTCTTTGCACTATTTTCTTACACTTTATTTTCACTCTTTGCACTATTTTCTTACACTTTATTTTCACTCTTTGCACTATTTTCTTTCACTTTATTTTCACTCTTTGTACTATTTTCTTACACTTTATTTTCACTCTTTGCACTATTTTCTTACACTTTATGAAGCTATTAAAGTGTAAGAAAATAGTGCGGTAACAGTGCAAAGAGTGAAAATTAAACAGTTCCCAGTTTCATTTTCACTCTTTGCACTATTTTCTTACACTTTATTTTTACTCTTTGCACTATTTTCTTACACTTTAATAGCTTCAAAAAGTGTAAGAAAATAGTGCAAAGAGTGAAAATGAAACAGGGAACTGTTTCATTTTCACTCCGCACTATTTTCTTACACTTTAATAGCTTCATAAAGTGTAAGAAAATAGTGCAAAGAGTGAAAATGAAACCGTTCCCAGTTTCATTTTCACACTTTGCACTATTTTTTTTTACACTTTTTCACTCTTTGCATTATTTTCTTACACTTTATTTTCACTCTTTGCACTATTTTCTTACACTTTATTTTCACTCTTTGCACTATTTTCTTACACTTTTTCCACTCTTTTTTTAATCATTTTCTTACACTTTCTTTTCACTCTTTGCACTATTTTCTTACTTTTTATTTTCACTCTTTGCACTATTTTCTTACACTTTATTTTCACTCTTTGCACTATTTTCTTACACTTTATGAAGCTATTAAAGTGTAAGAAAATAGTGCAAAGAGTGAAAATTGAAGAGTTCCCAGTTTCATTTTCACTCTTTGCACTATTTTCTTACACTTTTTCACTCTTTGCATTATTTTCTTACACTTTAGTTTCACTCTTTCCACTATTTTCTTACACTTTATTTTCACTCTTTGCACTATTGTCTTACACTTTAATAGCTTCATAAAGTCTAAGAAAATAGTGCAAAGGGTGAAAATGAAACAGTTCCCAGTTTCATTTTCAGTCTTTGCACTATTTTCTTACACTTTATTTTCACTCTCTGCACTATTTTCTTACGTTTTATTTTCACTCTTTGCACTATTTTCTTACACTTTATTTTCACTATTTGCACTATTTTCTTACACTTAAATAGCTTCATTTTTGTTGTTTTTTTTGTGGATGATTTTGGAGATAAAGGGGAGGTGCGACACCGTTTCGCAGGATGAATGCGTGCAAACATGTACACGCCGAGAAGAACTATTTTATGCAGGTTTCGCGGCAGTAAGTTACAGCTGTGCTCTAAAGGGCGAGCTAAGGTGCTGTGGTATTAGCAGTCACACCACATTGGTCTGACTACGGTCCGTTTTTTAAAAAAAGTCCCCCTTTTTTCTTTTTTTTCCTCTTTTAGCCACAATTTAATAATAATAATACTAATAGATTTTATTTGTAAAAAGCACTTTCAAAGTGCTCCGGTGTATTAAAAAATAATAATAATTTCAAAAAATACAAAATAAAAAGAAAAAGATACTAAAAAATAAATGCAAATAAAAACTAGAACAGCCAAATAGCTCAAACTAGTATGCATATATCTAAAAAAAAATACAAATTAAAAAAAGGCTTTTTTAAAAAGAAGAGGTTTTAAGCCTTTTTAAAAAGCATCCACAGTCTGTGGTGCCCTCAGGTGGTCAGGGAGACCGTTCCACAGACTGAGAGCGGCGGAGCAGAAATTTCTCCATTTTGACTTTCCTGCAAAGAATCAACCAAACGTGATAGCTGATACTCTCCCCTGATTGGCTGTCAGCGTGTCACTCCCACTCATCACTTTTATCCAACGCCTTTCTCCTTGGCCGTGGATCACGGCTACAAGAAGCCACGCACGTAACGTAGAAGAATAACAGCGCGAAGGTGTTATCGTGATACCAACTTGAAGTTCTTGCCCATCTGCTTCATCGCCACACTTGACTCGGATGATACGAGATCGGGGGGGGGGGTTCCCATGGCAACCGGCGGGACTGGTAACCGTCTCCACTTTGCCGCCTCTAATTCCGGCCGCGCTCATTTGCATAGAAATAACATTTGGGCATGAATGAGCGATCCCCTCCAGTCCCAACATGTGTCTGCCCGAGCATCTTGTTTGCGCTCCTGCCTCCCCCCCCCTCCCCCCAACCCCCTCGCCATCCCATCAACGCCGACGTTTAGCTCGTGATGGGAATGAAGACGACAACATGGAGGATGCCATCCCATCTTCCTTTTTAATATCGGCTGTGTGTTTTTATCGCCCTCCTGTTTCATCAAACTGTCAGCACAACAAGCCGCTGATGGCTTCATTAGCCTACGGGGGGCGAAGGGGGGGGGCTACTGGATTTGGCCCGTTTGATTAGGAACACCTAAAAACACACCCAGACCTCCTGAGGCGCCGAAAGAGGCGAAATGGCAAGTCGGGGTGCACGCGCGCTGATACCAGAATTTGAGAAGTTGAAGACAAGAGGCGGTGAATGTATGGACAAATATTGAGTGTGAACAGGAGTTTTGGTTAAATGATTGAAAAAAGGCAGTAATACAGCATCAATCACAAAAGGAAACCTATTTAGAGAGCAACCTTTGACCAAAAGACAAATACAATATATATTAGCATACCAGAATTTCAATTATTGATACGTATTTGATACCGCGATCAAAAAGTAAACAAATACACTAACCCGCGTACTTTTGTACCACAATTTATGAGCGGCGTATTTTGGAGTTGAAACAACATGTTTTTTGACGACGTTTAATCAAAGTTAGATTCTGACGTTGATTAGATTTGGTCATTTTCCCAACCAACAACTTCATTAGCCTACGAGGGGGGGTAAACGATTGAGAAAGGCAGTAATACAGCATCAATCACAAAAGAAACCCATTTATAGAGCAACCTTTGACCAAACGACAAATACAATATGTATTAGCATACCAGAATTTCAATTATTGATACGTATTTCATACCTCGATCAAAGAGTAAACAAATACACGAACCTGCATACTTTGGTACCGTAATTATAATTACAATTATCATAATAATAATATATATATATAATAATAATATTAATATTTTATTATTAATAGTAATATTAATATAATATTAATTTAATATCATTAACATTATTAATCTATATAATAATAATTTAATTAATATAATAAAATATTAATAAATTATAATAATAATTATATATATATATATATAATAATTAATAAATATAATAAATAAATATAATACAATTATTATATTAATTTATAATTAATTTATGTAATAATTAATATTATTATATTATATTAATATTATTAATATAATAAATAATATAATAATAATCATCATCATCATCAATTTCAAAAAGTGGCGTAATTTGACACAATATTTTTTTTTTATGCTTAAGATTGGGGGGGGTTGGCCCATTTGATTAGGAACAGGAGTTTTGGGTAAACGATTGAGAAAGGCAGTAATACAGCATCAATCACAAAAGGAACCTATTTAGAGAGCAACCTTTGACCAAAAGACAAATACAATATGTATTAGTATACCAGAATTTCAATTATTGATACGTATTTCATACCTCGATCAAAGAGTAAACAAATACACAAATTGCGGTACTTTGGTACCGCAATTTATGAGCGGCGTATTTCGGAGTTGAAACAACATGCTTTTTGACGACGTGTAATCAATGTTGGGTTCTGATGTTGATTTGACCGTTAAATTTTGGTCATTTTCCCAACCAATATTCTACAACTTCATCAGTTTGGCCCATTTGATTAGGAACAGGAGTTTTGGGTAAACGATTGAGAAAGGCAGTAATACAGCATCAATCACAAAAGAAACCCATTTAAAGAGCAACCTTTGACCAAAAGACAAATACAATATGTATTAGTATACCAGAATTTTAATTATTGATACGTATTTCATACCTCAATCAAAGAGTAAACAAATACACAAATTGCGGTACTTTGGTACCGCAATTTATGAGCGGCGTATTTTGAACATGCTTTTTGACGACGTTTAATTAATGTTGGATTCTGACGTTGATTAGATTTGGTCATTTTCCCAACCAATATTCTACAACTTCATTAGCCTATGGGGGGTTTAGCCCATTTGATTAAGAACAGGAGTTTTGGGTAAACGATTGAGAAAGGCAGTAATACAGCATCAATCACAAAAGAAACCCATTTAGAGAGCAACCTTTGACCAAACGACAAATACGATATGTATTAGTATACCAGAATTTCAATTATTGATACGTATTTCATACCTCCATCAAAGAGTAAACAAATACACAAATTGCGGTACTTTGGTACCGCAATTTATGAGCGGCGTATTTTGGAGTTGAAACAACATGCTTTTTGACGACGTTTAATCAAAGTTGGATTCTGACGTTGATTTGATTTGGTCATTTTCCCAACCAATATTCTACAACTTCATTAGCCTACGGGGACGGGGGGGGTAAACGATTGAGAAAGGCAGTAATACAGCACCAATCACAAAAGAAACCCATTTATAGAGCAACCTTTGACCAAAAGACAAATACAATATGTATTAGTATACCAGAATTTCAATTATTGATACGTATTTCATACCTCGATCAAAGAGTAATAAAAAAATACACAAATTGCGGTACTTTGGTACCGCAATTTATGAGCGGCGTATTTTGGAGTTGAAACAACATGCTTTTCGACGACGTTTAATTAAAGTTGGATTCTGACGTTGATTAGATTTGGTCATTTTCCCAACCAATATTCTACAACTTCATTAGCCTACGAGGGGGGGTAAACGATTGGGAAAGGCAGTAATACAGCATCAATCACAAAAGGAACCTATTTAGAGAGCAACCTTTGACCAAAAGACAAATATAATATATATTAGTATACCAGAATTTCAATTCTCGATACGTATTTTATACCGCAATCAAAAAGTAAACAAATACACGAACCTACATACTTTGGTACCGCAATTAAAATTACAATCATCATAATAATAATATATATATGATAATAATATTAATATTGTATTATTAATAGTAATATTAATTTAATATCATTAACATTATTAATCTATATAATAATAATACAATTAATATAATAAAATATTAATAAATTATAATAATAATTATATATATATATATATAATAATAATTAATAAATATAATAAATAAATATAATACAATTATTATATTAATTTATAATTAATTTATATAATAATTAATATTATTATATTATATTAATATTATTATTATAATAAATAATATAATAATAATCATCATCATCATCAATTTCAAAAAGTGGCGTAATTTGACACAATATTATTTTTTTTTTATGCTTAAGATTTTGCGGATCGGTACTGAAATAACGATACCAGATGTGAAATTAGCGATACAGGAGTTTTGGGTAAACGATTAAGAAAGGCAGTAATACAGCATCAATCACAAAAGGAACCCGCCTCAATAAAATGCGACTGGTGGGAAGTAGATACGTTATGACTGGCCATTAAAAGCAGTCACTCGGTGTCATAAAAGGAAAACGTCTATGGATATTTTTTTATTAATTAATCGCAGTTCTTATTTGTGACTATTTTTAATCGATTTTTAAAAAAATATAAAAATTTAATTAAAAACATATTTATTTCAATTTGTCCTGTCCAGCCATTCTTTTGAACAAACTTTTTATTTTTCACTTTCATATATTTTGATATTTAATATGTTTAATATTAAATATAATATAATATATAATATAATATAAATATAATATGTGTAATTTTTTTCAGTTTCATTTTTTAAATCATTTTTTTTTTCTGGTTTAGACTTTGCAAGGGGCGGAGCCTCATGACAGGCCAATCAGCAAGCTGCTAAGGGACGCCCCTTACCAGCTTGCTGATTGGCCTGTCATGAGGCTCCGCCCCTTGCAAAGTATCTATCATGATGTATTTTGGGGGGGAAAAAAAGAGTTGAAAGTCTGAATCTGGAAAAAAAAAAAAAAAACACAATATAATAAATTAAATTAACAAATTATTGAAAAAATATCAAATTCACTACTTTTTATGTGAAAAATACCGATGTGCGTTTTAAAATAAAACATCAAAATATGAACTTTCGGTTTCAAAGACCATGATCCACTTAGGCCACACCCACAAATATGCCACACCCCTACTTCCATTATTGTCTGTTTGTCAGCCAATCCTCTTAAAAATATTAAACAAATTGGTATCGACCCATTTTCTACGCGCGTTTGTATCGCCTTGATATCAATGTGTCGACGGCTGAAGTCTCCATCGGAGGCGGAACAAACAAAGACGTTAGCGTCGTCATCTTGAGCGTTTGAACGCCGCTATGACATCATAAAAGATGGATGACGTTTAGAGCGAGAAGGTCATTCATTACGCATGTGTTGCTCCGCCCCCTGCGCCTCCACATCCTGCGGGGCGGGTCACGGCCGCCGTTAGGAGAATTCAATCCGGCTGGGAGAGAACATCAATTGTCCATTATCTTGGTGGCCTCTTCTTCTCTCCAACAACCCCCTGCTGGGAACTTCCACTTCCACTACACTCTTCTCCTGCTTTGTCGGCGCCACGCTGCCTCAAAGCAGCGCTGCCATCAAAGCGTGCGGGACCACCCGGGGTCACCCGGCAGGCACAAGACCTTGGAACAACGTTGAGAACGTGTTGAATGAGGTCCTGATGTTGGCCGACTCAAATACAACGTTGAAACAACATGCTTTTTAACGTTTATTCAATGTCAGGTTCTAACGTTGATTTGACATTGAATTTAGGTCATTTTACGACAAATATTCTACAACACAAATACAACGTTGAAGCAACATGCTTTTTCACGTTTATTCAATGCCAGATTGTGACGTTGATTTGACCGTTGAAGTTTCGATCATTTTCCAAACATTATTCTCCAACTCAAATGTAACGTTGAAACAACATGCTTTTTAATGACGTTTACTCAATGTTGGCTTCTCACGTTGATTTAACATTGAAATTTAGTAATTTCCTATCCAATATTCTACAACATAAATACAATGTTGAAACAACATGCTTTTTAATGTTTAATCAATGTCAGGTTGTGACGTTGATTTGACCATTGAAATTTGGTCATTTTCCCAACCAATATTTTACAACACAAATACAACATTGAAACAACATGCTTTTTAACGTTTATTCAATGTCAGGTTGTGACGTTGATTTGACCATTGAAATTTGGTCATTTTCCAACCAATATTCAACAACAAAACTACGTTGAAACAACATGCTTTTTAATGTTTATTCAATATCAGGTTCTAACGTTGATTTGACATTGAATTTAGGTCATTTTACGACAAATATTCTACAACGCAAATACAACGTTGAAACAACATGCTTTTTGACGTTTATTCAATGTCAGGTTCTAACGTTGATTTGACGTTGAATTTAGGTCATTTTACGACAAATATTCTACAACACAAATACAACGTTGAAACAACATGCTTTTTAACGTTTATTCAATGTCAGGTTCTAACGTTGATTTGACGTTGAATTTAGGTCATTTTACGACAAATATTCTACAACACAAATACAACGTTGAAACAACATGCTTTTTAACGTTTATTCAATGTCAGGTTGTGACGTTGATTTGACCATTGAAATTTGGTCATTTTCCAACCAATATTCAACAACAAAACTACGTTGAAACAACATGCTTTTTAATGTTTATTCAATATCAGGTTCTAACTTTGATTTGACATTGAATTTAGGTCATTTTACGACAAATATTCTACAACGCAAATACAACGTTGAAACAACATGCTTTTTGACGTTTATTCAATGTCAGGTTCTAACGTTGATTTGACGTTGAATTTAGGTCATTTTACGACAAATATTCTACAACACAAATACAACGTTGAAACAACATGCTTTTTAACGTTTATTCAATGTCAGGTTCTAACGTTGATTTGACGTTGAATTTAGGTCATTTTACGACAAATATTCTACAACACAAATACAACGTTGAAACAACATGCTTTTTAACGTTTAATCAATGTCAGGTTGTGACGTTGATTTGACATTGAAATGTGGTCATTTCCTAACCAATATTCTACAACACAAATACAACGTTGAAACAACATGCTTTTAATGTTTATTCAATGTCAGGTTCTAAGGTTGATTTGACATTGAATTTAGGTCATTTTACGACAAATATTCTACAACACAAATACAACGTTGAAACAACATACTTTTTGACGATGTTTAATCAATGTTGAGTTCTGATGTTGATATAACATTGACATTTGGTAATTTCCTAGCCAATATTCTACAACACAAATACAACGTTGAAACAACACAAATTTTAACGTTTATTCAATATCAGGTTGTGACGTTGATTTGAACATTGAAATGTAGTAATTTCCCCAACAAATATTCTACAACACAAATACAACGTTGAAACAACATGCTTTTTAACGTTTATTCAATGTCAGGTTGTGACGTTGATTTGACCATTGAATTTTAGTCAAATTCCCAAACAATATTCTTCAACTCAAACCTAACGTTAAAACAACATGCATTTTGACAATGTTTAATCAATGTCATCTTCTGACGTTGATTTGACCATTGAATTTTGGTCATTTCTTAACCAATATTCTACAACACAAATACAACGTTGAAACAACATGCTTTTTAACGTTTATTCAATGTCAGGTTGCAACATTTATTTGAAAATTGAATTTTGGTCATTCCCCAACCAATATTCTACAACACAAATACAACGTTAAAACAACATGCTTTTAGACAACGTTGAATCAATGTCAACTTCTGACGTTGATTTGACCATTGAATTTTGGTCATTTTCCCAACCAATATTCTACAACACAAATACAACGTTGAAACAACATGCTTTTTAACGTTTATTCAATGTCAGCTTGTGACGTTGATTTGACCGTTGAATTTTAGTCAAATTCCCAAACAATATTCTTCAACTCAAACCTAACGTTAAAACAACATGCTTTTAGACAACGTTTAATCAATGTCAGCTTGTGACGTTGATTTGACCATTGAAATTTGGTCATTTCTTAACCAATATTCTACAACACAAATACAACGTTAAAACAACATGCTTTTAGACAACGTTGAATCAATGTCAACTTCTGACGTTGATTTGACCATTGAAATTTAGTAATTTCCCCAACCAATATTCTACAACACAAATACAACGTTGAAACAACATGCTTTTTGACGTTTATTCAATGTCAGATTGTGACGTTGATTTGACCGTTGAAATTTCGATCATTTTCCAACCAATATTCTACAACTCAAATGTAAAGTTGAAACAACAAGCTTTTTGACGACGTTTATTCAATGTTGGCTTCTGACGTTGATTTGACATTGAAATTTGGTCATTTTCCTAACCAATATTCTACAACACAAATACAACGTTGAAACAACATGCTTTTTAACGTTTATTCAATGTCAGGTTGTGACGTTGATTTGACTTTGAATTTAGGTCATTTTCCGACAAATATTCTGCAACACAAATACAACATTGAAACAACATGCTTTTTAACGTTTATTCAATATCAGGTTCTAACGTTGATTTGACATTGAATTTAGGTCATTTTACGACAAATATTCTACAACACAAATACAACGTTGAAACAACATGCTTTTTAACATTTATTCAATGTCAGTTTGTGACGTTGATTTGACATTGAATTTTGGTCATTTTCCCAACCAATATTCTACAACATAAATACAACGTTGAAACAACATGCTTTTTAACGTTTATTCAATGTCAGGTTGTGACGTTTATTTGACCGTTGAAATTTCGATCATTTTCCAAACATTATTCTCCAACTCAAATGTAACGTTGAAACAACATAATTTTTGACGACGTTTAATCAATGTTGGCATCTGACGTTGATTTGACATTGAATTTTGGTCATTTTCCAAACAATATTCTCCAACTCTAATGTAACGTTGAAACAACATGCTTTTTGACAACGTTTATTCAATGTTGGCTTCTGATGTTGATTTAACATTGAAATTTGGTCATTTCTTAACCAATATTCTACAACACAAATACAACGTTGAAACAACATGCTTTTTAACGTTTATTCAATGTCAGGTTCTGACGTTGATTTGACCATTGAAATTTCGATCATTTTCCAAACATTATTCTCCAACTCAAATGTAACGTTGAAACAACATACTTTTTGACGACGTTTACTCAATTTTGGCATCTGACGTTGATTTGACATTGAATTTTGGTCATTTTCCAAACATTATTCTACAACTCAAACCTATTGTTGAAACAACAAGCTTTTTGACAACGTTTAATCAATGTTGGGTTTTATTTATTTGAACATTGAATTCTGGTCATTTCCCAACCAATATTCTACAACACAAATACAACGTTGAAACAACATACTTTTTGACGATGTCTAATCAATGTCAGGTTGTGACGTTGATTTGACATTCAAATGTGGTAATTTTCATTTCCTAACCAATATTCTACAACACAAATACAACGTTGAAACCAGGGCCGGCCCGTGGCATAGGCCGTATAGGCAAATGCTAAGGGCGCCGTCCATCAGGGGGCGCCACGCCAGTGCCACAAATGTTGGAGAAAAAAAAAACGGCACGGTGCGCCCCCTCCCTTCCCGTATCATGACTCTTTTTGGACGTCACCACATCAAAAAATCAACACAAGATGTCAAAACGGCCAAAACTGTCAGGTGCCCAGGGAAGAAAAAAGAGAAAAGAAGAGGAGTAGAAACGAGAAAAGACAGAGGTAGCAGGTAGGTAACGTTAGCCTACATGCAATTATTCGTCTGTTACAGAATGTGATAGTAACCTGGCTTTTTAGCATTAAGCTAATGTTACATGATTCGGCAATTGCTAATCAATAAATAGCTAGTTCTGTTTTAACGTCGGGTTAATATTGTGGAGGGGGCTAAATTGTTATGGAAAATAATAATGTAACGTTAGGTAATTACAGTACTCCCACCTTACATTCCTCAGGGACATTTGTATTAGATCTTTTAAGCAGGTGTTTTTTGTTTACATTGTTATTGCCTTCTGGTTAGCTAATGTTTGCCCTGCAGGTAATAGTCACTTTTCCACCCCTTTATATATTAGGTATAGTTGTAAGTAAAAAAAAAAGGTCAAAGACAAAGCTATTGGGGCGGTATAGCTCGGTTGGTAGAGCGGCCGTGCCAGCAACTTCAGGGTTGCAGGTTCGATTCCCGCTTCCGCCATCCTAGTTACTGCCGTTGTGTCCTTGGGCAAGACACTTTACCCACCTGCTCCCAGTGCCACCCACACTGGTTTAAATGTAACTTAGATATTGGCTTTCACTATGTAAAGCGCTTTGAGTCACTTGAGAAAAGCGCTATATAAATATAATTCACTTCACTTCACTTCACTTCACTATTCGGTTTCTTGTGAGTATATACACTTCACTGCCGATATGGGGGGGCGCCACCTAAAATCTTGCCTAGGGCGCCAGATTGGTTGAAACAACATGCTTTTAATGTTTATTTAATGTCAGGTTCTAACGTTGATTTGACATTGAATTTAGGTCATTTTCCGACAAATATTCTACAACACAAATACAACGTTGAAACAACATACTTTTTGACTATGTTTAATCAATGTTGAGTTCTGATGTTGATTTAACATTGACATTTGGTAATTTCCTAACCAATATTCTACAACACAAATACAACCTTGAAACAACACAAATTTGTAACGTTTATTCAATATCAGGTTGTGACGTTGATTTGAACATTGAAATTTGGTCATTTCCTAACCAATATTCTACAACACAAATACAACGTTGAAACAACGTTTTTTAACGTTCATTCAATGTCAGATTGTGACATTGATTTGACTGTTGAAATTTCGATCATTTTCCAAACATTATTCTCCAACTCAAATGTAACGTTGAAACAACATGCTTTTTGACGACGTTTAATCAATGTTGGCATCTGACGTTGATTTGACCGTTGAAATATAGTCATTTTCCAAACAATATTCTACAACTCAAATGTAACGTTGTTTATTCAATATCAGGTTGTGACGTTGATTTGACATTGAAATTTGGTCATTTCCTAACCAATATTCTACAACACAAATACAACATTGAAACAACATGCTTTTTAACGTTTATTCAATGTCAGGTTCTGACGTTGATTTGACATTGAAATTTGGTCATTTCCTAACCAATATTCTACAACACAAATACAACGTTGAAACAACATGCTTTTTAATGTTTATTCAATGTCAGGTTCTAAGGTTGATTTGACATTGAATTTAGGTCATTTTTCCGACAAATATTCTACAAAACAAATACAACGTTGAAACAACATGCTTTTTAACGTTTATTCAATGTCAGTTTGTGACGTTGATTTGACATTGAATTTATGTCATTTTCCGACAAATATTCTACAACACAAATACAACGTTGAAACAACATACTTTTTGACATTTATTCAATGTCAGGTTGTGACGTTTATTTGACCGTTCAATCAATGTTGAGTTCTGATGTTGATTTAACATTGAAATTTGGTCATTTCCTAACCAATATTCTACAACACAAATACAACGTTGAAACAACATGCTTTTTGACAACGTTTATTCAATGTCAGGTTGTGACGTTGATTTAACCATTGAAATTTGGTCATTTCTTAACAAATATTCTACAACACAAATACAACATTGAAACAAGCTTTTTGACGACGTTTAATCAATGTTGGGTTGCGACATTTATTTGAACATTGAATTTTGGTCATTTCCCAACCAATATTCTACAACACAAATACAACATTGAAACAACATGCTTTTTAACGTTTATTCAATGTCAGGTTGTGACGTTGATTTGACCGTTGAAATTTCGATCATTTTCCAAACATTATTCTCCAACTCAAATGTAACGTTGAAACAACACGCTTTTTGAAGACGTTTACTCAATTCTGGCTTCTGACGTTGATTTGACATTGAGTTTTGGTCATTTTCCAAACAATATTCTACAACTTTAATCTAACGTTGAAACAACAAGCTTTTTGAAGACGTTTATTCAATGTTGGCTTCTGACGTTGATTTGACCGTTGAAATTTGGTCATTTCCTAACCAATATTCTACAACACAAATACAACGTTGAAACAACATGCTTTTTAACGTTTAATCAATGTCAGTTTGTGACGTTGATTTGAACATTGAAATTTCTAACATTTTCCAAACATTATTCTCCAACTCTAATGTAACGTTGAAACAACATACTTTTTGACGTTTATTCAATGTCAGATTGTGACATTGATTTGACCGTTTAATCAATGTTGAGTTCTGATGTTGATTGAACCTTGAAATTTGGTCATTTCTTAACCAATATTCTACAACACAAATACAACGTTGAAACAACATGCTTTTTAACGTTTATTCAATGTCAGGTTGTGACGTTGATTTAACATTGAAATTTGGTCATTTCCTAACCAATATTCTACAACACAAATACAACGTTGAAACAACATGCTTTTTAACGTTTATTCAATGTCAGGTTGTGACGTTGATTTGACATTGAAATTTGGTCATTTCCTAACCAATATTCTACAACACAAATACAACGTTGAAACAACATGCTTTTTAACGTTCATTCAATGTCAGGTTGTGACGTTGATTTGACCGTTGAAATTCCGATCATTTTCCAAACGTTATTCTCCAACTCAAATGTAACGTTGAAACAACATAATTTTTGACGACGTTTAATCAATGTTGGCATCTGACGTTGATTTAACATTGAAATTTGGTAATTTCCTAACCAATATTCTACAACACAAATACAACGTTGAAACAACATACTTTTTGACGATGTTTAATCAATGTTGGGTTCTGACGTTGATTTGACCATTGATATTTGGTCATTTCTCAACCAATATTCTACAACACAAATACAACGTTGAAACAACATGCTTTTTAATGTTTATTCAATCTCAGGTTGCGACATTTATTTGAACATTG
Organism: Nerophis lumbriciformis; assembly: GCF_033978685.3. NCBI lineage: Eukaryota > Metazoa > Chordata > Actinopteri > Syngnathiformes > Syngnathidae > Nerophis > Nerophis lumbriciformis. The sequence goes on from NC_084563.2 coordinate 3,093,237, forward strand.
AATTTTCGTCATTTTCCAAACATTATTCTGCAACTAAAACGTAACGTTAAAACAACATGCTTTTTGACGACGTTTAATCAATGTTGGGTTGCGACATTTATTTGAACATTGAACTTTGGTCATTTTCCTAACCAATATTCTACAACACAAATACAACGTTGAAACAACATGCTTTTTAACGTTTATTCAATGTCAGATTTTGACGTTGATTTGACCATTGAAATTTGGTCATTTCCTAACCAATATTCTACAACACAAATACAACGTTGAAACAACATGCTTTTTAACGTTTATTCAATGCCAGATTGTGACGTTGATTTGACCGTTGAAATTTCGATCATTGTCCAAACATTATTCTCCAACTCAAATGTAACGTTGAAACAACATAATTTTTGATGACGTTTAATCAATGTTGGGTTGCGACATTTATTTGAACATTGAATTTTGGTCATTTTCCAAACATTATTCTACAACTAAAACGTAACGTTGAAACAACATGCTTTTTGACGACGTTTAATCAATGTTGGGTTGCGACATTTATTTGAACATTGAATTTTGGTCATTTCCTAACCAATATTCTAGAACACAAATACAACGTTGAAACGTTTTTTAACGTTCATTCAATGTCAGATTGTGACGTTGATTTGACCGTTGAAATTTCGATCATTTTCCAAACATTATTCTCCAACTCAAATGTAGCGTTGAAACAACATAATTTTTGACAACGTTTAATCAATGTTGGCATCTGACGTTGATTTGACATTGAAATTTGGTCATTTCCCAACCAATATTCTACAACACAAATACAACGTTGAAACAACATGCTTTTTGACGTTTATTCAATGTCAGGTTGTGACGTTGATTTGACCATTGAATTTAGGTCATTTTCCGACAAATATTCTACAACACAAATACAACATTGAAACAAGATGTGTCTGACGACGTTTTATCAATGTCAGGTTGTGATGTTGATTTGACATTGAAATTTGGTCATTTCCTAACCAATATTCTACAACACAAATACAACGTTGAAACAACATGCTTTTTAACGTTTATTCAATGTCAGGTTCTGACGTTGATTTGACATTGAATTTAGGTCATTTTCCGACAAATATTCTACAACACAAATACAACGTTGAAACAACATGCTTTTTAACGTTTATTCAATGTCAGGTTGTGACGTTGATTTGACCATTGAAATTTGGTCATTTTCCAACCAATATTCGACAACAAAACTACGTTGAAACAACATGCTTTTTAACGTTTATTCAATGTCAGGTTGTGACGTTGATTTGACATTGAATTTAGGTCATTTTACGACAAATATTCTACAACACAAATACAACGTTGAAACAACATGCTTTTTGACGTTTATTCAATGTCAGATTGTGACGTTGATTTGACCATTGAAATTTGGTCATTTTCCAACCAATATTCGACAACAAAACTACGTTGAAACAACATGCTTTTTAATGTTTATTCAATGTCAGGTTGTGACGTTGATTTAACATTGAATTTTGGTCATTTCCCAACCAATATTCTACAACACAAATACAACGTTGAAACAACATGCTTTTTAACGTTTATTCAATGTCAGTTTCTAACGTTGATTTGACATTGAATTTAGGTCATTTTCCAACAAATATTCTACAACACAAATACAACGTTGAAACAACATGCTTTTTGACGTTTATTCAATGTCAGGTCGTAGCGTTGATTTGACATTGAATTTAGGTCATTTTCCGACAAATATTCTACAACACAAATACAACGTTGAAACAACATGCTTTTAACGTTTATTCAATATCAGGTTCTAACGTTGATTTGACATTGAATTTAGGTCATTTTCCGACAAATATTCTACAACACAAATACAACGTTGAAACAACATGCTTTTTGACGACGTTTACGCAATGTTGGCTTCTGATGTTGATTTAACTTGAAATTTGGTAATTTCCGAACCAATATTCTACAACAGAAATACAACGTTGAAACAACATGCTTTTTAACGTTTATTCAATGTCATGTTCTAACGTTGATTTGACATTGAATTTAGGTCATTTTACGACGAATATTCTACCACACAAATACAACGTTGAAACAACATGCTTTTTAACGTTTATTCAATGTCAGGTTGTGACGTTGATTTAACATTAAATTTAGGTCATTTTCCGACAAATATTCTACAACACAAATACAACGTTGAAACAACATGCTTTTTAACGTTTATTCAATGTCAGGTTGTGACGTTGATTTGACATTGAATTTAGGTCATTTTACGACAAATATTCTACAACACAAATACAACGTTGAAACAACGTGCTTTTTGACGACGTTTACTCAATGTTGGCTTCTGATGTTGATTTAACATTGAAATTTGGTCATTTCCTATCCAATTTTCTACAACATAAATACAACGTTGAAACAACATGCTTTTTAACGTTTATTCAATGTCAGGTTCTAACGTTGATTTGACCGTTGAAATTTCGATCATTTTCCAAATATTATTCTCCAACTCAAATGTAACGTTGAAACAACATAATTTTTGACGACGTTTAATCAATGTTGGCATCTGACGTTGATTTAACATTGAAATTTGGTCATTTTCCAAACAATATTCTACAACTCTAATGTAACGTTGAAACAACATGCATTTTGACGACGTTTTTCCAATGTTGGCTTCTGATGTTGATTTGACATTGAAATGTGGTCATTTCCTAACCAATATTCTACAACACAAATACAACGTTGAAACAACATGCTTTTTAACGTTTATTCAATGTCAGTTTGTGACGTTGATTTGACATTGAATTTAGGTCATTTTCCGACAAATATTCTACAACACAAATACAACGTTGAAACAACATGCTTTTTAACGTTTATTCAATGTCAGATTGTGACGTTGATTTGACCGTTGAAATTTCGATCATTTTCCAAACATTATTCTACAACTCAAATGTAACGTTGAAACAACATAATTTTTGACAACGTTTAATCAATGTTGGCATCTGACGTTGATTTGACCGTTGAAATTTGGTCATTTTCCAAACAATATTCTACAACTCAAATGTAACGTTGAAACAACAAGCTTTTTGACGACGTTTAATCAATGTTGGCTTCTGACGTTGATTTAACATTGAAATTTGGTCATTTCCTAACCAATATTCTACAACACAAATACAACGTTGAAACAACATGCTTTTTAACGTTTATTCAATGTCAGGTTGCGATATTTATTTGAACATTGAATTTTGGTTATTTTCCAAACATTATTCTACAACTAAAACGTAACGTTGAAACAACATGCTTTTTGACGTTTATTCAATGTCAGTTTGTGACGTTGATTTGACATTGAATTTAGGTCATTTTACGACAAATATTCTACAACACAAATACAACGTTAAAACAACATGCTTTTTGATGACGTTTAATCAATGTTGGGTTCTGACGTTGATTTGACCATTGATATTTGGTCATTTCCTAACCAATATTCTACAACACAAATACAACATTGAAACAACATGCTTTTTAACGTTTATTCAATGTCATGTTCTAACGTTGATTTGACATTGAATTTAGGTCATTTTCCGACAAATATTCTACAACACAAATACAACGTTGAAACAACATGCTTTTTGACGTTTATTCAATGTCAGATTGTGACGATGATTTGACCATTGAAATTTGGTAATTTTCCGACAAATATTCTACAACACAAATACAACGTTGAAACAACATGCTTTTTAACGTTTATTCAATGTCAGGTTCTAACGTTGATTTGACATTGAATTTAGGTCATTTTCCGACAAATATTCTACAACACAAATACAACGTTGAAACAACATGCTTTTTAACGTTTATTCAATATCAGGTTCTAACGTTGATTTGACATTGAATTTAGGTCATTTTCCGACAAATATTCTACAACACAAATACAACGTTGAAACAACATGCTTTTTGAGGTTTATTCAATGTCAGTTTGTGACGTTGATTTGACATTGAATTTAGGTCATTTTCCGACAAATATTCTACAACACAAATACAACGTTGAAACAACATGCTTTTTAACGTTTATTCAATGTCAGGTTGTGACGTTGATTTAACATTGAATTTAGGTCATTTTACGACAAATATTCTACAACACAAATACAACGTTGAAACAACATACTTTTTAACGTTTATTCAATGTCAGGTTTTGACGTTGATTTAACATTGAAATGTGGTCATTTCCTAACCAATATTCTACAACACAAATACAACGTTGAAACAACATGCTTTTTAACGTTTATTCAATGTCAGGTTGTGACGTTGATTTGACATTGAATTTAGGTCATTTTACGACAAATATTCTACAACACAAACACAACGTTGAAACAACATACTTTTTAACGTTTATTCAATGTCAGGTTGTGACGTTGATTTGACATTGAATTTAGGTCATTTTACGACAAATATTCTACAACACAAATACAACGTTGAAACAACATACTTTTTAACGTTTATTCAATGTCAGGTTTTGACGTTGATTTAACATTGAAATGTGGTCATTTCCTAACCAATATTCTACAACACAAATACAACGTTGAAACAACATGCTTTTTAACGTTTATTCAATGTCAGGTTGTGACGTTGATTTGACATTGAATTTAGGTCATTTTACGACAAATATTCTACAACACAAATACAACGTTGAAACAACATGCTTTTTTACGTTTATTCAATGTCAGGTTGTGACGTTGATTTGACCATTGAAATTTGGTCATTTCCTAACCAATATTCTACAACACAAATACAACGTTGAAACAACATGCTTTTTGACGTTTATTCAATGTCAGGTTGTGACGTTGATTTAACATTGAATTTAGGTCATTTTACGACAAATATTCTACAACACAAATACAACGTTGAAACAACATACTTTTTAACGTTTATTCAATGTCAGGTTTTGACGTTGATTTAACATTGAAATGTGGTCATTTCCTAACCAATATTCTACAACACAAATACAACGTTGAAACAACATGCTTTTTAACGTTTATTCAATGTCAGGTTGTGACGTTGATTTGACATTGAATTTAGGTCATTTTACGACAAATATTCTACAACACAAACACAACGTTGAAACAACATACTTTTTAACGTTTATTCAATGTCAGGTTGTGACGTTGATTTGACATTGAATTTAGGTCATTTTACGACAAATATTCTACAACACAAATACAACGTTGAAACAACATACTTTTTAACGTTTATTCAATGTCAGGTTTTGACGTTGATTTAACATTGAAATGTGGTCATTTCCTAACCAATATTCTACAACACAAATACAACGTTGAAACAACATGCTTTTTAACGTTTATTCAATGTCAGGTTGTGACGTTGATTTGACATTGAATTTAGGTCATTTTACGACAAATATTCTACAACACAAACACAACGTTGAAACAACATACTTTTTAACGTTTATTCAATGTCAGGTTGTGACGTTGATTTGACATTGAATTTAGGTCATTTTACGACAAATATTCTACAACACAAATACAACGTTGAAACAACATACTTTTTAACGTTTATTCAATGTCAGGTTTTGACGTTGATTTAACATTGAAATGTGGTCATTTCCTAACCAATATTCTACAACACAAATACAACGTTGAAACAACATGCTTTTTAACGTTTATTCAATGTCAGGTTGTGACGTTGATTTGACATTGAATTTAGGTCATTTTACGACAAATATTCTACAACACAAACACAACGTTGAAACAACATGCTTTTTAACGTTTATTCAATGTCAGGTTCTGACGTTGATTTGACATTGAATTTAGGTCATTTTCCGACAAATATTCTACAACACAAATACAACGTTGAAACAACATGCTTTTTAACGTTTATTCAATGTCAGGTTCTAACGTTGATTTGACGTTGAATTTAGGTCATTTTACGACAAATATTCTACAACACAAATACAACGTTGAAACAACATGCTTTTTAACGTTTATTCAATGTCAGTTTGTGACGTTGATTTGACATTGAATTTAGGTCATTTTACGACAAATATTCTACAAGACAAATACAACGTTGAAACAACATGCTTTTTAACGTTTATTCAATGTCAGGTTGTGACATTGATTTGACCGTTTAATCAATGTTGAGTTCTGATGTTGATTTAACATTGAAATTTGGTCATTTCCCAACCAATATTCTACAAGACAAATACAACGTTGAAACAACATGCTTTTTAACGTTTATTCAATGTCAGGTTGTGACGTTGATTTGACCGTAGAAATTTCGATCATTTTCCAAACATTATTCTCCAACTCAAATGTAACGTTGAAACAACACACTTTTTGACTACGTTTAATCAATGTTGAGTTCTGATGTTGATTTAACATTGAAATGTGGTCATTTCCCAACCAATATTCTACAACACAAATACAACGTTGAAACAACATGCTTTTTAACGTTTATTCAATGTCAGGTTCTAACGTTGATTTGACTATTGAATTTAGGTCATTTTCCGACAAATATTCTACAACACAAATACAACGTTGAAACAACATACTTTTTGACGACGTTTTATCAATGTCAGGTTGTGACGTTGATTTGACCATTGAAATTTGGTCATTTTCCCAACCAATATTCTACAACACAAATACAACGTTGAAACAACATGCTTTTTAACGTTCATTCAATGTCAGGTTCTAACGTTGATTTGACATTGAATTTCGGTCAAATTCCCAAACAATATTCTTCAACTCAAACCTAACGTTAAAACAACATGCTTTTAGACAATGTTTAATCAATATCAGGCTCTGACGTTGATTTGACCATTGAATTTTGGTCATTTCCCAACCAATATTCTACAACACAAATACAACGTTGAAACAACATGCTTTTTAACGTTTATTCAATGTCAGGTTCTGACGTTGATTTGACATTGAAATTTGGTCATTTTCCTAACCAATATTCTACAACACAAATACAACGTTGAAACAACATGCTTTTTAACGTTTATTCAATGTCAGATTGTGACGTTGATTTGACCGTTGAAATTTCGATCATTTTCCAAACATTATTCTCCAACTCAAATGTAACATTGAAACAACATAATTTTTGACGACGTTTACTCAATGTTGGCTTCTGACGTTGATTTAACATTGAATTTTGGTCATTTTCCAAACATTATTCTACAACTCAAACCTATTGTTGAAACAACAAGCTTTTTGACAACGTTTAATCAATGTTGGGTTTTATTTATTTGAACATTGAATTCTGGTCATTTCCCAACCAATATTCTACAACACAAATACAACGTTGAAACAACATGCTTTTTAACGTTTATTCAATGTCAGGTTCTGACGTTGATTTAACCATTGAAATTTGGTCATTTTCCCGACCAATATTCCACATTTCCGAACCAATATTCTACAACACAAACACAACGTTGAAACAACATGCTTTTTGACGACGTTTAATCAATGTCAGGTTGTGACGTTGATTTGACATTCAAATGTGGTAATTTTCATTTCCTAACCAATATTCTACAACACAAATACAACGTTGAAACAACATACTTTTTGACGACGTTTACTCAATGGTGTCTTCTGATGTTGATTTATTATTGAAATTTGGTAATTTCCTAACCAATATTCTACAACACAAATACAACGTTGAAACAACACAAATTTTAACGGTTATTCAATATCAGGTTGTGACGTTGATTTGAACATTGAAATGTAGTAATTTCCCCAACCAATTTTCTACAACACAAATACAACGTTGAAACAACATGCTTTTTGACGACGTTTATTCAATGTCAGGTTGCAACATTTATTTGAACATTGAATTTTGGTCATTTCCCAACCAATATTCTACAACACAAATACAACGTTGAAACAACATGCTTTTTAACGTTTATTCAATGTCAGCTTGTGACGTTGATTTGACCGTTTAATTTTAGTCAAATTCCCAAACAATATTCTTCAACTCAAACCTAACGTTGAAACAACATGCTTTTAGACAACGTTTAATCAATGTCAACTTCTGACGTTGATTTGACCGTTGAATTTTGGTCATTTTCCCAACCAATATTCTACAACACAAATACAACGTTGAAACAACATGCTTTTTAACGTTTATTCAATGTCAGGTTGTGACGTTGATTTGACCATTGAATTTTGGTCTTTTCCCCAACCAATATTCTACAACACAAACATAACATTGAAACAACATGCTTTTTGACGATGTTTAATCAATGTTGGCTTCTGACGTTGATTTGACCATTGAAATTTGGTCATTTTCCAAACATTATTCTACAACCCAAACATAACGTTGAAACAACATGCTTTTTGACGACATTTATTCAACGTTGGGTTCTGACGTTGATTTGACCATTGAAATTCGGTCATTTCTCAACCAACAACGTAGGTTGGGCGGTATATTGAACTCCCTCGTACTTGCCATAATTGACGAGTTGGAATGCATATTGGTATACGTAACAATTGTGACTAATGAGCAAAATTCCACAGTGCAGTTCCCCTTGAACGTTCTGGGAGACCGGGCTTTCTGCTCCTGCCGCTCCCAGTCTGTGGATCGCTCTCCCTGACCACCTGAGGGCACCACAGACTGTGGATGCTTTTAAAAAAATACTTTTTTTTTTTTTTAAAAACCCTTTTTATTTTTAGCTACATGCATACTAGTTCTAGCTATTAGGCTGTTCTAGTTTTTATTATTATTTATTTTTATCATCTTTTTATTATTTTTTAATACACTGTAGCACTTTGAGGTTGAAGTGTTTTTTTTACAAATAAAATCTATTATTATTATTATGTCTCAGCCTGGTCTAAAGGCAGCACAAAGGGTTTTTCCTGGTGAATCAGACTCTTTGGAAGGCAGCGGACTTCCACCAGGTCTAGTCGGAGCAGCATCCGTAAAACCTCCGGCGTGTTTCAATCCCACGAACACGGGAGCGGCTCCTCTGGGTGGCTCCGGAGGATCCGGGCAAAGCCGAAGCGGCAGAACGCTTTAAGACGATTACGCCGGGAGTGGTTTTTCCTCGGCAGCTCGGGTCTCGGGGCCGCCGAGCAGAAGCGGCGTGCGGAGGCGGGAGGTTAGAGGAAACACGGCGGGGCGCAATTTTGCCGATTAGGGATCAGCTGATTACACACTTGCTGTGTAATCTTAAATGAAAAAGGATATGAAATCACTTGTCGGGCCGTGGAAGCGATTTGGCTCACAAAGGACGCTACCTTCCGCTAATCAGCTTTGTGCCGCAGAATATATTTGGCCTTTTGTGCCTGCGCTGATAATGCGCGCCGCCTTCCTCCTCGCAGGAAACTCCCACTCGCTGCCTTCATCCAGCCGCTCCTCGCTGCCAGGCGGTTGATCCCGTCCAATGGCGACTTATTGACTCCCAGCCGGGCCAGAACACGTTAGTCCCGCCTCTCTTGCCGACTCCTTCTTGCCACCGCCGCCAGCACCGGACCGAGGGTGGGCCCGACTCGGCGGCGGATCATCCGCAGAGCGTCTTTTGCGGTCGGGCCGTACAAATTCCTCCCGACGTGCGATAGAGTAGCACCTGAGTATTAGCCGCCAAACAAAAGTCAACAACTGTGGAATTAAGATGGAAAGCCGAGCGCGTGTCGACCCGCCTGTGAGTGACGGAGACGGCAGCCATTACTCAACTCCGGTCACATGATGTCGCCTGTACGGTTAGAATGCTAATGACCTCGGAATAACGTTCAAAAAAATGTTTATGAAGCACAAACAAGTTGTTCAACCAAAGAGATGCCACTTCAAAAGTGCTCACACTGCAGGGTTTGTATTGTGTACAATACTCATTCTAAAAAATACCTGTACTTTTTTTTTTTTTTTTACTCCGGACATTTCGTTAGGCAATGCCCACGCACGGAGTACTTACAGGCAGACACAGGGTGGAGATAGAAGCGGGAAACGGATTACTCCCCATTCACAATTGAAGTTAAAGAAAAGTGGCTTTGGAGCAATCAAAGGTGCTCACACGGCCAATAAGGCGGTCACTATGATTGACATGTCAACTTCAATGGTGTTATATTTATCCACGAGTATTGTGTACCAGTACTAATAAAGTACCAAGTACAGTACAATACTCATTCTAAAAAATACCTGTACTTTTTTTTATTTTTTTTTACTCCGGACATTAGGCAACGCCCACGCACGGAGTACTTACAGGCAGACACAGGGTGGAGATAGAAGCGGGAAACGGATTACTCTTCATTCACAATTGAAGTTAAAAAAAAGTGGCTTTGGAGCAATCAAAGGTGCTCACACGGCCAATAAGGCGGCCACTATGATTGACATGTCAACTTCAATGGTGTTATATTTATCCATGAGTATTGTGTACCAGTACTAATAAAGTACCAAGTACAGTACAATACTCATTCTAAAAAATACCTGTACTTTTTTATTTATTTTTTTTTAATTTATTTTTTTACTCCGGACATTAGGCAACGCCCACGCACGGAGTACTTACAGGCAGACACAGGGTGGAGATAGAAGCGGGAAACGGATTACTCTTCATTCACAATTGAAGTAAAAAAAAAGTGGCTTTGGAGCAATCAAAGGTGCTCACACGGCCAATAAGGCGGCCACTATGATTGACATGTCAACTTCAATGGTGTGATATTTATCCATTAGTATTGTGTACCAGTACTAATAAAGTACCAAGTACAGGTATTCTAAAAAATACCTGTACTTTTTTTTTTTTTTTTTTTTTTTTTACTCCGGACATTAGGCAACGCCCACGCACGGAGTACTTACAGGCAGACACAGGGTGGAGATAGAAGCGGGAAACGGATTACTCTTCATTCACAATTGAAGTTAAAAAAAAGTGGCTTTGGAGCAATCAAAGGTGCTCACACGGCCAATAAGGCGGCCACTATGATTGACATCTCAACTTCAATGGTGTTATATTTATCCATGAGTATTGTGTACCAGTACTAATAAAGTACCAAGTACAGTACAATACTCATTCTAAAAAATACCTGTACTTTTTTATTTATTTTTTTTTAATTTATTTTTTTACTCCGGACATTAGGCAACGCCCACGCACGGAGTACTTACAGGCAGACACAGGGTGGAGATAGAAGCGGGAAACGGATTACTCTTCATTCACAATTGAAGTAAAAAAAAAGTGGCTTTGGAGCAATCAAAGGTGCTCACACGGCCAATAAGGCGGCCACTATGATTGACATGTCAACTTCAATGGTGTTATATTTATCCATGAGTATTGTGTACCAGTACTAATAAAGTACCAAGTACAGTACAATACTCATTCTAAAAAATACCTGTACTTTTTTTTTTTTTTTTTCTTTCTTTTTTTTTTACTCCGGACATTAGGCAACGCCCACGCACGGAGTACTTACAGGCAGACACAGGGTGGAGATAGAAGCGGGAAACGGATTACTCTTCATTCACAATTGAAGTAAAAAAAAAAGTGGCTTTGGAGCAATCAAAGGTGCTCACACGGCCAATAAGGCGGCCACTATGATTGACATGTCAACTTCAATGGTGTTATATTTATCCATGAGTATTGTGTACCAGTACTAATAAAGTACCAAGTACAGTACAATACTCATTCTAAAAAATACCTGTACTTTTTTTTTTTTTTTTTTTTTTTTTTTTTTACTCCGGGCATTAGGCAACGCCCACGCACGGAGTACTTACAGGCAGACACAGGGTGGAGATAGAAGCGGGAAACGGATTACTCTTCATTCACAATTGAAGTTAAAAAAAAGTGGCTTTTTTGAAGCAATCAAAGGTGCTCACACGGCCAATAAGGCGGCCACTATGATTGACATGTCAACTTCAATGGTGTTATATTTATCCATGAGTATTGTGTACCAGTACTAATAAAGTACCAAGTACAGTAGAATACTCATTCTAAAAAATACCTGTACTTTTTTTTTTTTTTTTTAATTTTTTTTTTTACTCCGGACATTAGGCAACGCCCACGCACGGAGTACTTACAGGCAGACACAGGGTGGAGATAGAAGCGGGAAACGGATTACTCTTCATTCACAATTGAAGTTAAAAAAAAGTGGCTTTGGAGCAATCAAAGGTGCTCACACGGCCAATAAGGCGGCCACTATGATTGACATGTCAACTTCAATGGTGTTATATTTATCCATGAGTATTGTGTACCAGTACTAATAAAGTACCAAGTACAGTACAATACTCATTCTAAAAAATACCTGTAGTTTTTTTTTTTTTTTTTTTTTTTTTACTCCGGAAATTAGGCAACGCCCACGCACGGAGTACTTACAGGCAGACACAGGGTGGAGATAGAAGCGGGAAACGGATTACTCTTCATTCACAATTGAAGTAAAAAAAAAAGTGGCTTTGGAGCAATCAAAGGTGCTCACACGGCCAATAAGGCGGCCACTATGATTGACATGTCAACTTCAATGGTGTTATATTTATCCATGAGTATTGTGTACCAGTACTAATAAAGTACCAAGTACAGTACAATACTCATTCTAAAAAATACCTGTACTTTTTTTTTTTTTTTTTTTTTTTTTTTTTTTTTTTTACTCCGGACATTAGGCAACGCCCACGCACGGAGTACTTACAGGCAGACACAGGGTGGAGATAGAAGCGGGAAACGGATTACTCTTCATTCACAATTGAAGTTAAAAAAAAGTGGCTTTGGAGCAATCAAAGGTGCTCACACGGCCAATAAGGCGGCCACTATGATTGACATGTCAACTTCAATGGTGTTATATTTATCCATGAGTATTGTGTACCAGTACTAATAAAGTACCAAGTACAGTACAATACTCATTCTAAAAAATACCTGTAGTTTTTTTTTTTTTTTTTTTTTTTTTGTTTTTTTTACTCCGGACATTAGGCAACGCCCACGCACGGAGTACTTACAGGCAGACACAGGGTGGAGATAGAAGCGGGAAACGGATTACTCTTCATTCACAATTGAAGTTAAAAAAAAGTGGCTTTTTTGAAGCAATCAAAGGTGCTCACACGGCCAATAAGGCGGCCACTATGATTGACATGTCAACTTCAATGGTGTTATATTTATCCATGAGTATTGTGTACCAGTACTAATAAAGTACCAAGTACAGTAGAATACTCATTCTAAAAAATACCTGTACTTTTTTTTTTTTTTTTTAATTTTTTTTTTTACTCCGGACATTAGGCAACGCCCACGCACGGAGTACTTACAGGCAGACACAGGGTGGAGATAGAAGCGGGAAACGGATTACTCTTCATTCACAATTGAAGTTAAAAAAAAGTGGCTTTGGAGCAATCAAAGGTGCTCACACGGCCAATAAGGCGGCCACTATGATTGACATGTCAACTTCAATGGTGTTATATTTATCCATGAGTATTGTGTACCAGTACTAATAAAGTACCAAGTACAGTACAATACTCATTCTAAAAAATACCTGTAGTTTTTTTTTTTTTTTTTTTTTTTTTACTCCGGAAATTAGGCAACGCCCACGCACGGAGTACTTACAGGCAGACACAGGGTGGAGATAGAAGCGGGAAACGGATTACTCTTCATTCACAATTGAAGTAAAAAAAAAAGTGGCTTTGGAGCAATCAAAGGTGCTCACACGGCCAATAAGGCGGCCACTATGATTGACATGTCAACTTCAATGGTGTTATATTTATCCATGAGTATTGTGTACCAGTACTAATAAAGTACCAAGTACAGTACAATACTCATTCTAAAAAATACCTGTACTTTTTTTTTCTTTTTTTTTTTCTTTTTTTTTAACTTCGGACATTAGGCAACGCCCACGCACGGAGTACTTACTGGCAGACACAGTGTGGAGATAGAAACGGGAAACGGATTACTCTTCATTCACAATTGAAGTTAAAAAAAAGTGGCTTTGGAGCAATCAAAGGTGCTCACACGGCCAATAAGGCGGCCACTATGATTGACATGTCAACTTCAATGGTGTTATATTTATCCATGAGTATTGTGTACCAGTACTAATAAAGTACCAAGTACAGTACAATACTCATACTAAAAAAATACCTGTATTTTTTTTATTTTTTTTTTATTTTTTACTCCGGACATTACGTTAGGCAACGCCCACGCACGGAGTACTTACAGGCAGACACAGTGTGGAGATAGAAGCGGGAAACGGATTACTCTTCATTCACAATTGAAGTTAAAAAAAAAGTGGCTTCGGAGCAATCAAAGGTGCTCACACGGCCAATAAGGCGGCCACTATGATTGACATGTCAACTTCAATGGTGTTATATTTATCCATGAGTATTGTGTACCAGTACTAATAAAGTACCAAGTACAGTACAATACACATTCTAAAAAATACCTGTACTTTTTTTTTTTTTTACTTCGGACATTAGGCAACGCCCACGCACGGAGTACTTACAGGCAGACACAGTGTGGAGATAGAAGCGGGAAACGGATTACTCTCAATTGAAGTGAGCAATCAAAGGTGCTCACACGGCCAATAAGGCGGCCACTATGATTGACATGTCAACTTCAATGGTGTTATATTTATCCATGAGAACATTTTCTTGTTAAAACACGACTGATTGTGGAGTTAAAACATTTTGTCACCAAACATTTTGTGTTTTTTTTATTCCAAGTCCACGCTGGCAACCTGCCTGTGGATTCGTGTTTCATGTCCCTGCAAGCCTCCCAGAGGCGAGGCGTGCAGATGCCGAGGACTCCGAGAGACGGGGCCGCTTGTTCCCCCGCTGTCGCGGCGACAAAACACGGCAGATGCATGCTGGGAGAGTTTATCACAGCTGCGCCGCGGCCATCTGTGTCGACTCCTCGTCGCCGGGGCCCTTTTTTTCATTATTCATCCTCGCTTTCGGAGCCGGAGACCGCGGGACCCGACTTTGATCCGCCTATGTTGGGGCGTTGTCACTTTAAAGAACCCGGTGTGCCGTCTCCTCACATCAGCGCTCGCAGCGTTCTCTCTGTCCGCTCTCTCCCTGTCGGGGTCCTCCGAATACCGACGACGACGAGGCTGATTGCGGAGTGTGTTGCAGCTGGAACGTCCATCTGGAACACACATGAAGTTGACAATCGAGTCCCAGCCCGTACACAAATGCTCGTTAGTAGCGCTCACTTTTCACTTCTAATTGCAACATAACATACTAACATATAATATCCAATTCTCTAATCAGCTAAAATGTGTTTTCTTCCGTTTTTTTTTGTCAAAATAAAAATACACCGGCATGATCGCGGACAAAGATGAGACCTTCTGGAGGAAAATTCTGTGGTCAGATGAAAATAAATGTAATAAGAAATTAATATATGAATACATAATCAATATCAGTAGTAAAGAAAAAACACAAAATAATTTACAAATAAAATCAATTTTAAAATAAATCAGTATCAATATTAAAAATAGCATCCATTACAAATAAAATAAGAAATAAAAAAAAAATATATATATATTAGTAATTTCACAAATGAAATAAGAAATGAATGTATGAAAAAAATAAAATAATAATAATAATAATTTACAAATAAAAAGAAAAATAAGTAAAATTAATTACAAATAAAATAAGAAATTAATATATGAATAAATAATCAATGTCACTAGTAAAGAAAAAACACAAAATAATTTACAAATAAAATCAATTTTAGAATAAATCAGTATCAATATTAAAAATAACATCCATTACAAATAAAATAAGAAATAAATAAAAGAAAAAAATATATTAGTAATTTCACAAATGAAATAAGAAATAAATGTATGAAAAAAATAAAATAATAATAATAATTTACAAATAAAAAGAAAAATAAGTAAAATTAATTACAAATAAAATAAGAAATTAATAAATGAAAAAAAAATCAGTAGCAGTAGTAAATAAATTAAAATAAATTACAAATAAGATGAGAAATGATTAAATGGAAAAAAATCAGCAGTAAAATAAAATAGTATTTGTAAAAACAAAATCACAAATGAAATAAGAAATCAATATATGAATAAATAATCAATATCAGTAGTAAAGAAAAAACACAAAATAATTTACAAATAAGATCAATTTTAAAATAAATCAGTATCAATATTAAAAATAACATCCATTACAAATAAAATAAGAAATACATAAAAGAAAAAATTATATTAGTAATTTCACAAATGAAATAAGAAATGAATGTATGAAAAAAATAAAATAATAATAATAATAATTTAAAAATAAAAATAAGTAAAATTAATTACAAATAAAATAAGAAATTAATAAATGAAAAAAATCAGTAGCATTAGTAAATAAATTAAAATAAATTACAAATAAGATGAGAAATGATTAAATGAAAAAAAAACAGCAGTAAAATAAAATAACATTATTTACAAATTAAAGAAATAAAATGTCAAATGAGTTACAAATAAAATAAGAAATGAATATATGAAAAAAGAATCAATATCAGTAGTAAAGAAAAAACACAAAATAATTTACAAATAAAATCCATTTTAAAATAGATCAGTATCAATATTAAAAAATTACATCCATTACAAATAAAATATGAAATAAATAAAAGAAAAAAATTATATTAGTAATTTCACAAATTAAAAAAGAAATGAATGTATGAAAAAATAAAATAATAATAATTTACAAATAAAAAGAAAAATAAGTAGAATTAATTACAAATAAAATAAGAAATTAATAAATGAAAAAAAATCAGTAGCAGTAGTAAATAAATTAAAATAAATTACAAATAAGATGAGAAATGATTAAATGAAAAAAAAATCAGCAGTAAAATAAAATAGTATTTGTAAAAACAAAATCACAAATGAAATAAGAAATTAATATATGAATAAATAATCAATATCAGTAGTAAAGAAAAAACACAAAATAATTTACAAATAAAATCAATTTTAAAATTAATCAGTATCAATATTAAAAATAACATCCATTACAAATAAAATAAGAAATAAATAAAAGAAAATATTATAATAGTAATTTCACAAATGAAATAAGAAATGAATGTATGAAAACAATTAAATAATAATAATAATTTACAAATAAAAAGAAAAATAAGTAAAATTAATTACAAATAAAATAAGAAATTAATAAATGAAAAAAAAATCAGTAGCAGTAGTAAATAAATTAAAATAAATTACAAATAAGATGAGAAATGATTAAATGAAAAAAAATCAGCAGTAAAATAAAATAGTATTTGTAAAAACAAAATCACAAATGAAATAAGAAATTAATATATGAATAAATAATCAATATCAGTAGTAAAGAAAAAACACAAAATAATTTACAAATAAAATCAATTTTAAAATAAATCAGTATCAATATTAAAAATAACATCCATTACAAATAAAATAAGAAATAAATAAAAGAAAAAATTATATTAGTAATTTCACAAATGAAATAAGAAATGAATGTATGAAAAAAATAAAATAATAATAATAATAATTTAAAAATAAAAATAAGTAAAATTAATTACAAATAAAATAAGAAATTAATAAATGAAAAAAATCAGTAGCATTAGTAAATAAATTAAAATAAATTACAAATAAGATGAGAAATGATTAAATGAAAAAAAAATCAGCAGTAAAATAAAATAGTATTTGTAAAAACAAAATCACAAATGAAATAAGAAATTAATATATGAATAAATAATCAATATCAGTAGTAAAGAAAAAAACACGAAATAATTTACAAATAAAATAAATTTTAAAATAAATCAGTATCAATATTAAAAATAACATCCATTACAAATAAAATAAGAAATAAATAAAAGAAAAAATTATATTAGTAATTTCACAAATGAAATAAGAAATGAATGTATGAAAAAAAAAATATAATAATAATAATTTACAAAGAAGAAAAAAAATAAGTAAAATTAATTACAAATAAAATAAGAAATTAATAAATGAAAAAAAATCAGTAGCAGTAGTCAATAAATTAAAATAAATTACAAATAAGATGAGAAATGATTAAATGAAAAAAAAATCAGCAGTAAAATAAAATAAAATAATTTACAAATTAAAGAAATAAAATGTCAAATGAGTTACAAATATAATAAGAAATGAATATATGAAAAAAGAATCAATATCAGTAGTAAAGAAAAAACACAAAATAATTTACAAATAAAATCCATTTTAAAATAGATCAGTATCAATATTAAAAAATTACATCCATTACAAATAAAATATGAAATAAATAAAAGAAAAAATTATATTAGTAATTTCACAACTGAAATAAGAAATGAATGTATGAAAAAAATAAAATAATAATTTACAAATAAAAAGAAAAATAAGTCAAATTAATTACAAATAAAATTAGAAGTTAATAAATGAAAAAAAATCAGTAGCAGTAGTAAATAAATTAAAATAAATTACAAATAAGATGAGAAATGATTAAATGAAAAAAAATCAGCAGTAAAATAAAATAGTATTTGTAAAAACAAAATCACAAATGAAATAAGAAATCAATATATGAATAAATAATCAATATCAGTAGTAAAGAAAAAACACAAAATAATTTACAAATAAGATCAATTTTAAAATAAATCACTATCAATATTAAAAATAACATCCATTACAAATAAAATAAGAAATAAATAAAAGAAAAAATTATATTAGTAATTTCACAAATGAAATAAGAAATGAATAAATGAAAAAAATAAAATAATAATAATAATTAAAAAATAAAAATAAAAATAAGTAAAATTAATTACAAATAAAATAAGAAATTAATAAATGAAAAAAATCAGTAGCATTAGTAAATAAATTAAAATAAATTACAAATAAGATGAGAAATGATTAAATGAAAAAAAATCAGCAGTAAAATAAAATAAAATTATTTACAAATTAAAGAAATAAAATGTCAAATGAGTTACAAATAAAATAAGAAATTAATATATGAAAAAAGAATCAATATCAGTAGTAAAGAAAAAACACTAAATAATTTACAAATAAAATCAATTTTAAAATAATTCAGTATCAATATTAAAAATAACAAATAAATTAAGAAATAAATAAAAGAAAAAAAAATATTAGTAATTTCACAAATGAAATAAGAAATGAATGTATGAAAAAAATAAAATAATAATAATTTACAAATAAAAAGAAAAATAAGTAAAATTAATTACAAATAAAATAAGAAATTAATAAATGAAAAAAATCAGTAGCATTAGTAAATAAATTAAAATAAATTACAAATAAGATGAGAAATGATTAAATGAAAAAAAATCAGCAGTAAAATAAAATAGTATTTGTAAAAACAAAATCACAAATGAAATAAGAAATTAATATATGAATAAATAATCAATATCAGTAGTAAAGAAAAAACACAAAATAATTTACAAATAAAATCAATTTTAAAATAAATCAGTATCAATATTAAAAATAACATCCATTACAAATAAAATAAGAAATAAATAAAAGAAAAAATTATATTAGTAATTTCACAAATTAAATAAGAAATGAATGTATGAAAAAATAAAATAATAATAATTTACAAATAAATAAAAAAATAAGTAAAATTAATTACAAATAAAATAAGAAATTAATAAATGAAAAAAAATCAGTAGCAGTAGTAAATAAATTAAAATAAATTACAAATAAGATGAGAAATGATTAAATGAAAAAAAAAGCAGTAAAATAAAATAGTATTTGTAAAAACAAAATCACAAATGAAATAAGAAATTAATATATGAATAAATAATCAATATCAGTAGTAAAGAAAAAACACAAAATAATTTACAAATAAAATCCATTTTAAAATAAATCAGTATCAATATTAAAAATAACATCCATTACAAATAAAATAAGAAATAAATAAAAGAAAAAATTATATTAGTAATTTCACAAATGAAATAAGAAATGAATGTATGAAAAAAATAAAATAATAATAATAATTTACAAATAAAAAGAAAAATAAGTCAAATTAATTACAGATAAAATAAGAAATTAATAAATGAAAAAAAATCAGTAGCAGTAGTAAATAAATTAAAATAAATTACAAATAAGATGAGAAATGATTAAATGAAAAAAAATCAGCAGTAAAATAAAATAAAATTATTTACAAATTAAAGAAATAAAATGTCAAATGAGCTACAAATAAAATAAGAAATGAATATATGAAAAAAGAAATCAATATCAGTAGTAAAGAAAAAACGCAAAATAATTTACAAATAAAATCCATTTTAAAATAGATCAGTATCAATATTAAAAAATTACATCCATTACAAATAAAATATTAAATAAATAAAAGAAAAAAATTATATTAGTAATTTCACAAATTAAATAAGAAATGAATGTATGAAAAAAGAAAATAATAATAATTTACAAATAAAAACAAAAATAAGTAAAATTAATTACAAATAAAATAAGAAATTAATAAATGAAAAAAAATCAGTAGCAGTAGTAAATAAATTAAAATACATTACAAATAAGATGAGAAATGATTAAATGAAAAGAAATCAGCAGTAAAATAAAATAACATTATTTACAAATTAAAGAAATAAAATGTCAAATGAGTTACAAATAAAATAAGAAATTAATATATGAAAAAAGAATCAATATCAGTAGTAAAGAAAAAACACAAAATAATTTACAAATAAAATCCATTTTAAAATAGATCAGTATCAATATTAAAAAATTACATCCATTACAAATAAAATATGAAATAAATAAAAGAAAAAAATTATATTAGTAATTTCACAAATTAAATAACAAATTAATGTATGAAAAAATAAAATAATAATAATTTACAAATAAAAAGAAAAATAAGTAAAATGAATTACAAATAAAATAAGAAATTAATATATGAAAAAAAATCAGTAGCAGTAGTAAATAAATTAAAATAGATTACAAATAAGATGAGAAATGATTAAATGAAAAAAAATCAGCAGTAAAATAAAATAGTATTTGTAAAAACAAAATCACAAATGAAATAAGAAATTAATATATGAATAAATAATCAATATCAGTAGTAAAGAAAAAACACAAAATAATTTACAAATAAAATCAATTTTAAAATAAATCAGTATCAATATTAAAAATAACATCCATTACAAATAAAATAAGAAATAAATAAAAGAAAAAATTATATTAGTAATTTCACAAATGAAATAAGAAATGAATGTATGAAAAAAATAAAATAATAATAATAATTTAAAAATAAAAATAAAAATAAGTAAAATTAATTACAAATAAAATAAGAAATTATTAAATGAAAAAAATCAGTAGCATTAGTAAATAAATTAAAATAAATTACAAATAAGATGAGAAATGATTAAATGAAAAAAAAATCAGCAGTAAAATAAAATAGTATTTGTAAAAACAAAATCACAAATGAAATAAGAAATTAATATATGAATAAATAATCAATATCAGTAGTAAAGAAAAAACACAAAATAATTTACAAATAAAATCAATTTTAAAATAAATCAGTATCAATATTAAAAATAACATCCATTACAAATAAAATAAGAAATAAATAAAAGAAAATATTATAATAGTAATTTCACAAATGAAATAAGAAATGAATGTATGAAAACAATTAAATAATAATAATAATTTACAAATAAAAATAAAAATAAGTAAAATTAATTACAAATAAAATAAGAAATTAATAAATGAAAAAAAATCAGTAGCAGTAGTAAATAAATTAAAATAAATTACAAATAAGATGAGAAATGATTAAATGAAAAAAAATCAGCAGTAAAATAAAATAGTATTTGTAAAAACAAAATCACAAATGAAATAAGAAATTAATATATGAATAAATAATCAATATCAGTAGTAAAGAAAAAACACAAAATAATTTACAAATAAAATCAATTTTAAAATAAATCAGTATCAATATTAAAAATAACATCCATTACAAATAAAATAAGAAATAAATAAAAGAAAAAATTATATTAGTAATTTCACAAATGAAATAAGAAATGAATGTATGAAAAAAATAAAATAATAATAATAATAATTTAAAAATAAAAATAAGTAAAATTAATTACAAATAAAATAAGAAATTAATAAATGAAAAAAATCAGTAGCATTAGTAAATAAATTAAAATAAATTACAAATAAGATGAGAAATGATTAAATGAAAAAAAATCAGCAGTAAAATAAAATAGTATTTGTAAAAACAAAATCACAAATGAAATAAGAAATTAATATATGAATAAATAATCAATATCAGTAGTAAAGAAAAAAACACGAAATAATTTACAAATAAAATAAATTTTAAAATAAATCAGTATCAATATTAAAAATAACATCCATTACAAATAAAATAAGAAATACATAAAAGAAAAAATGATATTAGTAATTTCACAAATGAAATAAGAAATGAATGTATGAAAAAAAAAAATAATAATAATAATTTAAAAAGAAAAAGAAAAATAAGTAAAATGAATTACAAATAAAATAAGAAATTAATAAATCAAAAAAATCAGTAGCATTAGTAAATAAATTAAAATAAATTACAAATAAGATGAGAAATGATTAAATGAAAAGAAAATCAGCAGTAAAATAAAATAACATTATTTACAAATTAAAGAAATAAAATGTCAAATGAGTTACAAATAAAATAAGAAATGAATAAATGAAAAACCAGTATCAGTAGTAAATTAAATAAAGTGAATTGCAAATATGATAAGAAATGATTACATGAAGAAAAAAATCAATATCAGTACTAAAAGAATAAAAAAGTAAAATCAATTACGAGGGATGTCCGATAATGGCTTTTTGCCGATATCCGATATTCCGATATTGTCCAACTCTTTAATTACCGATACCGATATCAACCGATATATGCAGTCGTGGAATTAACACATTATTATGCCTAATTTGGACAACCAGGTATGGTGAAGATAAGGTACTTTTTAAAAAAAATTATAAAATAAGATAAATAAATTAAAAACATTTTCTTGAATAAAAAAGAAAGTAAAACAATATAAAAACAGTTACATAGAAACTAGTAATTAATGAAAATGAGTAAAATGAAGTGTTAAAGGTTAGTACTATTAGTGGACCAGCAGCACGCACAATCATGTGTGCTTACGGACTGTATCCCTTGCAGACTGTATTGATATATATTGATATATAATGTAGGAACCACAATATTAATAACAGAAAGAAATAACCCTTTTGTGTGAATTTTGGGTTGGTGCACTAATTGTAAGTGTATCTTGTGTTTTTTATGTTGATTTAATAAAAAAAAATAAAAAAATAAAAACGATACCGATAATCATAAAAAACGATACCGATAATTTCCGATATTACATTTTAACGCATTTATCTCTATAAATTACACACAATAAAATAAATAAATACAATTTATTTTAGAATAACGTAAAAACTCTAACGGCAACTTCATGCAGATAGCAACTACAGATTAACGCTTGCATTGCTAATCGCTAGCTAGCAACTAGAACGCTAATCGATTACCACACTGTTAAAAAAAAAAATACAATAAAAAAACAATAATGTAACATTTATGATGGTTTTGCATTAAATTACTGTAAATTGAAACCGATACCATTGTTCTTTTTACTGTCAAATTATGGCGAATAATTTTTTTTTACAGTAAAATCTGACT
Source organism: Nerophis lumbriciformis (assembly GCF_033978685.3). Taxonomy (NCBI): domain Eukaryota; kingdom Metazoa; phylum Chordata; class Actinopteri; order Syngnathiformes; family Syngnathidae; genus Nerophis; species Nerophis lumbriciformis. The sequence continues at coordinate 3,116,793 of NC_084563.2, forward strand.
TTTTTTACAGTGAATATTTAAAAGCTAACATTAACATTCTCTATTATTTATTCACATTGTTATTTTAACAGGACAGTGTGTTGGACGTATATCTGTATTTAAACACATTTTTATGTGTGGAAAACAAATTGCAGTGTAAATATAGAAACAAATATATACAACATAAATGGAGCATAAATGCCACAATACCCAGCAATATGTTTGGAGGGAAAAAGGTGAGGCCTTTCATCCCAGGAACACCATTCTTACCGTCAAGCATGGTGGTGGTAGTATTATGCTCTGGGCCTGTTTTGCTGCCAATGGAACTGCTGCTTTAAATGGGACAATGAAAAAGGAGGATTACTACATCTAAAATGTTTGGGGTCATTGTCCTGTTGGAACACCCAACTGACGATTTTAAGTATACTATTATGTAATTTATTTTAATTTATTTTCTACTGATACTGATTGTTTTCATATATTAATTTCTTATTTCATTTGTGAAATTACTAGTACAGATTTTTTTTATTTTTTTTTATTTCTTATTTTATTTGTAATGTATGTTATTGTTTAATACTGACACTGCCTTATTTTAAAATGTGTTTTATATGTAAATTATTTGTTTGTTTTTTTCTTTACTACTGATACTGATTTTTTTTTTCATGTATTAATTTATTTCATTTGTCTTTTTTTTTTACTAATACTGTTTTTTTAAATGTATATTTTATTATTTTATTTGTAATTTATTTTATTTTTTTAATACTGATCCTGATTTTGTATTTTTTTGTATTTTTTTTTACTACTGATACTGATTCTTTTTAATTTATTCATTTCTTATTTTATTTGTAATTAATTTTACTTACTTAATTTTTTTTTTACTACTAATGTATATTTTTTTCATTTAATCATTTCATATCCTATTTGTAATTTATTTAAATTTATTTACTACTGATACTGATTTTTTTTAATATAACGATTCATTTCTTATTTCATTTGTAATACTATTTTTTTCATGTATTTACTTATTTTATTTATAATGGATGTTATTTTTTGTATTTATACTGATCCATTTTAAAATGTATTTTATTTGTAAATTAGTTTGTGTTTTTTCTTTACTACTGATATTGATTGTTTTTTCATATATTAATTTCTTATTTCATTTGTGATTTTTTTATTTTTACTAATACTATTATTTGTAAATGTATTTTTTTATTATTTCATTTGTAATTTATTTTATTTTTTACTAGTGGTACTGATTACTTTTTCATATATTATTTCTTATTTCATTTGTGATTTTTTATTTTTTTTACTAATACAATTTTTTTTCAATTTCGAATTTCTTATTTTATGCGTAACTTTTTTTTTTACTACTGATACTGCTTGTCCTGAAGAATTTGGAGGTAATCCTCCTTTTTCATTGTTCCATTTACTCTCTGTAAAGTACCAGTTCCATTGGCAGCAAAACAGGCCCAGAGCATAATACTATCACCACCATGCTTGACGGTAGTTGTGGTGTTCCTGGGATTAAAGGCCTCACCTTTTTACGTTATTCCAAAATAACAGCAGCAAACAACAAAATAAATTACAAATAAAATAATAAAACATACATTTTAAAAAAACAGTATTAGTAAAAAAAAAGACAAATGAAATAAGAAATTAATATATGAAGAAAGAATCAGTATCAGTCGTAAAGAAAAAAAAATATTTACAAATAAAATACATTTTAAAATAAATCAGTATCAGTATTAAAAAAACATACATTACGAATAAACAAAGAAATAAATAAATGTAAAAAAATTAGTAATTTCACAAATGAAAAAAAATGAAAAAAAACTCTATCAGTAGTAAAGAAAAAAATATATATATAATTTACAAAATAAAATACATTTTAAAATAAAGTGGTGTCAGTATAAAAAAAATAACATACATTACAAATAAAATAATAAAACATACATTTAAAAAACGGTACTAGTAAAAAAAAGACAAATGAAATAAGAAATTAATATATGAAAAAAAGAATCAGTATCAGTAGTAAAGAAAAAATATATATATTTACAAATAAAATTAATTTTAAAATAAATCAGTATCAGTATTAAAAAAAACATACATTACAAATAAAATAAGAAATAAATAAATGAAAAAAATAGTATTAGTAATTTCACAAATGAAATGAGAAATGAATATAAATAAAAAAAATCAGTATCAGTAGTAAAGAAACAATTAAAAAAATTCTACAAATTAAAAACATTTTAAAATAAGGCAATGTCAGTATTAAAAAATAACATACATTACAAATAAAATAAGAAATAAAAAATTGGTATTAGTAATTTCACAAATGAAATGAGAAATGAATATAAATAAAAAAAATCAGTATCAGTAGTAAAGAAAAATTTAAAAAAATTCTACAAATTAAAAACATTTTAAAATAAGGCAATGTCAGTATTAAAAAATAACATACATTACAAATAAAATAAGAAATAAAAAATTGGTATTAGTAATTTCACAAATGAAATAAGAAATTAATATATGAAAAAAATCAGTATCAGTAGTAGTAAATAAATAAAAATAAATTACAAATAAGATAAGAAATTATTAAATGAAAAAAATATATATCAGTAGTAAAAATAAAAAAAACAATAATTTACAAATAAAAATAAGTCAAATGAATTACAAATAAAATAAATTAATACATGAAAAAAATCAGTATCAGTAGTAAAAGCATTTAAAAATTTACAAATAAGATACAAAAATTATTAAATGAAAAAAATATATATCAGTAGTAAAATAAAATAAAATAATTTACAAATAAAAGAAAAAAAAAAGTAAAATGAATTACAAATAAAATAAAAAATGAATAAATAAAAATAAAATCTGTATCAGTAGTAAAAGAATAAAAAAATAAAATAAATTACACATGGTAAAATAAATACAAAATAAACCAGCATCAGTAGTCTTAGTGTAACAAATATGTCGGGAGAAGGAACGACTTTCCCAAGTTGTGATGCCAGTTGCCAGACTTGAAGCAGCCAAGTGATTGTTAATTGCAGCCTTGAAGCATGAGGGGGCGCTGTGCTGCAGGTCTGCACGCTCATTAGGACCATGGCGTGCCAGAAGGCCTGGGGGCCCCCCGGGTAGCCCAGGACCCAGTGGACTTGTGGGTAATTGGGCAGCTGGAGCGGCACGCAGGTGAGTGTTCCGCTTGGCCAATCAGGCGCCGCTTAAGCCCGGCCATCAGCGAGGGGGGGGGGGTATGGCGTCCTCTTGGGACGTGGAAGTATGCAGCAAAGTTTGGGATACAAAACTTACCTGAGAAGATACTTATTCATTTATAACATATCTCACTTATACATATATATAACCCATCTGGGTTACTTATACATATATAACCTATCTCACTTATGCATATATAACCCATCTTGGTTACTTATACATACAGGTAAAAGCCAGTAAATTAGAATATTTTGAAAAACTTGATTTATTTCAGTAATTGCATTCAAAAGGTGTAACTTGTACATTATATTTATTCATTGCACACAGACTGATGCATTCAAATGTTTATTTCATTTAATTTTGATGATTTGAAGTGGCAACAAATGAAAATCCAAAATTCCGTGTGTCACAAAATTAGAATATTACTTAAGGCTAATACAAAAAAGGGATTTTTAGAAATGTTGGCCAACTGAAAAGTATGAAAAAGAAAAATATGAGCATGTACAATACTCAATACTTGGTTGGAGCTCCTTTTGCCTCAATTACTGCGTTAATGCGGCGTGGCATGGAGTCGATGAGTTTCTGGCACTGCTCAGGTGTTATGAGAGCCCAGGTTGCTCTGATAGTGGCCTTCAACTCTTCTGCGTTTTTGGGTCTGGCATTCTGCATCTTCCTTTTCACAATACCCCACAGATTTTCTATGGGGCTAAGGTCAGGGGAGTTGGCGGGCCAATTTAGAACAGAAATACCATGGTCCGTAAACCAGGCACGGGTAGATTTTGCGCTGTGTGCAGGCGCCAAGTCCTGTTGGAACTTGAAATCTCCATCTCCATAGAGCAGGTCAGCAGCAGGAAGCATGAAGTGCTCTAAAACTTGCTGGTAGACGGCTGCGTTGACCCTGGATCTCAGGAAACAGAGTGGACCGACACCAGCAGATGACATGGCACCCCAAACCATCACTGATGGTGGAAACTTTACACTAGACTTAAGGCAACGTGGATCCTGTGCCTCTCCTGTCTTCCTCCAGACTCTGGGACCTCGATTTCCAAAGGAAATGCAAAATTTGCTTTCGTCAGAAAACATGACTTTGGACCACTCAGCAGCAGTCCAGCTCTTTTTTTCCTTAGCCCAGGTGAGACGCTTTTCGCGCTGTTTCTTGGTCAACAGTGGCTTGACACGAGGTATGCGGCAGTTGAAACCCATGTCTTTCAAGCGTCTCTTGGTGGTGGATCTTGAAGCACTGACTCCAGCAGCTGTCCACTCCTTCTGAATCTCCCCCACATTTTTGAATGGGTTTTTTTTCACAATCTTGACCAGGGCGCGGTGATCCCTATCGCTTGTACACTTTTTCTGACCACAGTTTTTCCTTCCCTTTGCCTCTCCATTAATGTGTTTGGACACAGAGCTCTGAGAACAGCCAGCCTCTTCAGCAATAACCTTTTGTGTCTTTCCCTCCTTGTGCAATGTGTCGATGGTTGCCTTTTGGACAGCTGTCAAATCTGAAGTCTTCCCCATGTTTGTGTAGGCTTCAGAACTGGACTGAGAGACCATTTAAAGCCCTTTGCAGGTGTTTTGAGTTAATCAGCTGATTAGTTTGTGGCACCAGGTGTCTTCAAAATTTAACCCTTACACAATATTCTAATTTTGTGACACACGGAATTTTGGATTTTCATTTGTTGCCACTTCAAATCATCAAAATTAAATGAAATAAACATTTGAATGCATCAGTCTGTGTGCAATGAATAAATATAATGTACAAGTTACACCCTTTGAATGCAATTACTGAAATAAATCAAGTTTTTCAAAATATTCTAATTTACTGGCTTTTACCTGTATATAACCCATCTCACTTATACATATATAACCCATCTCAGGTTACTTTTACATGTATAACCCATCTCAGGTTACTTATACATGTATAACCCATCTCGGGTTACGACTAATCCTCTTACACAACTCTTACTTCTGTTCACACTTCCTGTTTCCATAGCCTATTAGTTCCTGGAACACACCCGCTGATCAATGCCTGGATCAATAGCAGCCTGGAGCAGAATCCTTAATTGTCTAAGATTCTTCATGTGGGAAAGACTTCACAAACTATGGACTTGTTTCTTTCTTTCCCGGCAGGCACAAGACGTTGAAACAACGTTGACCACTTGTTGATTTAGTTCCTGACGTCGGGCAACTTAAACCTAACCTTGAAACAACAACGTTGATTCAATGTTGGGTTGTGTAGTTCATTTGGTCATTTCCTAACCAATATTCTACCACACAAATACAACGTTGAAACAACATGCTTTTTAACGTTTATTCAATGTCAGGTTGTGATGTTGATTTGACCATTGAATTTTGGTCATTTTCCCAAGCAATATTCTACAACACAATTACAAAGTTGAAAAAAAAAACATGCATTTTGACGATGTTTATTCAATGTCGGGTTCTGACGTCGATTTAACGTTGAAATTTGGTCATTTCCAAACCAATATTCTACAGCTCAAACCTAACGTTGAAACAACATGTTTTTTGACGACGTTTAATCAATGTCGGGTTCTCACGTTGATTCGATCGTTGAATTTCGGTCATTTTCCCCACCAAATAATTTTCTACTTAAACCTAACGTTGAAACAACATGCTTTTTGACATTTAATCAATGTCAGGTTCTGACTTTGGTTTAGCATTACAATTTGGTAATTTCCTAACCAATATTCTACAACACAAATACAACGTTGAAACAACATGTTTTTGACGGCGTTTAATCAATGTCGGGTATATATATATATATATATATATATATATATATATATATATATATATATGTCTTAATAAGGTTATCTAAAAAATAGTGCTCGATACCGTAGTAGAGCGCAATATATGTATGTGTGGGAAAAAAATCACAAGACTATTTCATCTCTACAGGCCTGTTTCATGAGGGGGGGTACCCTCAATCATCAGGAGATTTTAATGGGAGCATTCGCATACCATGGTTTATATAGGGCACAGAGTGGGTGGGTACAGGCTGGCCTAGGGGCGTGGTGATTGGCTCATGTGTTACCTAGGAGGTGTTTCCGTCTGTGGCGGCATGTTGTTACAATTTCGCTGCGCTTGTTGAGGGATGACAGGTCTGGACGGTAAATAATAAACAGTTTCTCTTTCAAGCATAGGTTGCATCTTTTATTACCACTATTGTAAGGTGTGCTGGATGCAAGAATTTGCCATGTTATTGAATATTCAACATTATTGTCTTTGAGGTCCCAAATGTGTTTGCTGAGTTCTGTGGTATTTCGCAGGTTTTTGTTCCTGAAAGAAGCCTTGTGATTGTTCCATCTGGTTTTGAATTCTCCCTCGGTTAATCCTACATATGTGTCGGATGTGTTAATGTCCTTGCGTATTACCTTAGATTGGTAGACAACTGATGTTTGTAAGCACCCCCCGTTGAGAGGGCAATCAGGTTTCTTTCGACAGTTACATCCTTTGTTGGTTTTGGAGTCGCTCTGTCTGGGGGCCGACGGCTCATTTGCAATTGTTTTGTTGTGGTTTGAGATGATTTGTCGTATATTGTTCATGCAGCTGTAGCTCAATTTAATGTTGTTCTTGTTGAATACTTTTCTTAGGGTGTTGTCTTTGGGAAAGTGTTTGTCAATCAGATTGAAGAATTTGTGTCCAATATTCGTTGAGACGTTTTTGCTGTATGGGGGGTTTCAGCAGAAACGTGTGAACTCGTTGGGAGTTTCCTCCTCTCCCAGCTCGCTAGCCTCAATCTGAACCTTGGTATTTACCGTGATGACGGACTGGCACACACATATACATGCATAGACTCTGTGTGTGTATATATATATATATATATATATATATATATATATATATATATATATATATATATATATATATATATATATATATATATATATATATATATATATACATGTATACATACATACATATATATAAATATATATATGTATATAAATATATATAAATAAGTACACATATACAAGCATAGGCTGCGTATATATATATATATACATATATGCATACACACATATATACATACATATTTACATACTGTATATATGTGTGTGTAGGCTGTGTGTATATATGTTTATATATACATTTATATATATAAATATGCATATATGTGTGTGTGTGTGTATATATATATATATATATATACACACATAGCCTATGCATGTATATGTGTTTGTATATATATATATATACATATATATATAATGTGTGTGTATATATATATATATACACCATATTTATACAGTATATATATATATATATCATATTTATATATATATTATAAATATATATCATATTTATACAGTATATATATCATATTTATACAGTATATATATATATCATATTTATACAGTATATATATATATATATATATTTATACAGTATATATATATATACTGTATATATATATATATATATATACATATATATATATATATATATATATATATATATATATATATATATGCAGTTTTTATGTTCATTGTTTAACCCTTTTATTGATATCAATGAGGTGTGTATGGCGATACATATTGATATTGTTTTTTGCCCCCCCGCTCCTTACCTGAAGCACCTATGAAGGGCGTGTCAAGGAGGCCACAAAGTGTCTTGCATTGTTCTCCTCTATGAGGAGCTTGAGCCATGGATGTCAGCTAGTGTGGGACTTATGATCCCAGAGAGCCTTCTCATACGACTAAGCGTCTCTCCACCAGGAAGGCGTCTCTCCACAAGGAAGGCGTCTCTCCACCAGGAAGGCGTCTCTCCACCAGGAAGGCGTCTCTCCACAAGGAAGGCGTCTAGCCATCAATCCATATTCATGGCACATAAAGGAGCAATTTTCTCAGCATGAATGATTCAACTTCCCAAAGTCGGGACGTCTAATTGCGTTCTTATTCAAGCTGATGAATACGGGATCCCACCTGCGCCCGCCGCCGCCGCTCCTCCGAGGGCCCCGTGTTGCAAAGCATGCTGGGTAGAGCCTCCGACGTGGAAAAATGGCCGCCAGCCAAACAGGTTGGCTTGTTTATTCACGCCCGCGTCATAAATCCCTCCTTTTATCGTGCGGAGGAAATGTTTAAAACATGACGGATGGCGCTCCGACTGCTCGCCGTCTGCCTTTTTTTGTTGACGCTGGTGTTTAACGAGCGTGGCAGGTAGCGCCTTGTTGCCTCCGTTTCACTATCACGCCCGTTTAGGCGCCATCAGGACCGGTCAAACGGTCTTAACGGACGCCTACTCCGTCGCCTCCAGGTGGGGTTTTAAAAAGTGCTGACGGTGCATTTCCTTCGCCGATGATGTCATCATCCTGCTGCTGCCAGTCACCTGTCAAATGATGTCAAAGCGCCGTCTGCGCTTTTGATTTCACTCAACACTTTTCCAGGCAGCGCATCAAAACGCACTGAATTCATCGGAGGCGGAAGGAATCAATCAGGCTGTGACATTTTCACACACACACACACACACACACACACACACGCACACACACACATTCATGTATTTCGTACCTTCTTGAGACCTCCAAATAACGTCTCCCTCTTTAGGACCAGCCTTTCTAGATATATAAAGAAGTGTATTTACAACATGAATAATATATACATACTATGCACATATAAAAAAGCTTCTTGTGAAAAATGAGTTGGAATTTCACAAGAAAAAGGTCACAATTTCACAAGAAAAACTTGGAATGTTGGCAGTATTATAATAAAAGTCATAATATTACTCAGCACAAGTCGCAATTTTACCAGAAAAACGGAACATTTGTGCAATATTATGATAAAAGTTGGAATTTTACTCAATAAGTCGCAATTTTACAAGAAAAGCTTAAAATTTGGGCAATTTTATGAAAAGAGTCGAAATTTTACTCGACAAAGGTCACAATTTTATAAGAAATCTTCAACATTTTGGCAATATTGTAACAATAATCGGAATTTTACCCGGCAAAATGATGACTCAAAAAATGTCACTATTTTACAAGAACAGCAACAAAATGGGCAATATTGTGATAAAAGTCAGAAAAATGCCTCCCTCTTTAGGACCAGCCTTTCTAGATATATAAAGAAGTGTATTTACAACATGAATAATATATACATACTATGCACATATAAAAAAGCTTCTTGTGAAAAATGAGTTGGAATTTCACAAGAAAAAGGTCACAATTTCACAAGAAAAACTTAGAATGTTGGCAGTATTATAACAAAAGTCATAATATTACTCAGCACAAGTCGCAATTTTACGAGAAAAACGGAACATTTGTGCAATATTATGATAAAAGTTGGAATTTTACTCAATAAGTCGCAATTTTACAAGAAAAGCTTTAAATTTGGGCAATTTTATGAAAAGAGTCGAAATTTTACTCGACAAAGGTCACAATTTTATAAGAAATCTTCAACATTTTGGCAATATTAAAATAATAATCTGAATTTTACCCGGCAAAATGATGAGAAAAGTCATAATTTTACTCAAAAAATGTCACTATTTTACAAGAACAGCAACAAAATGGGCAATATTGTGATAAAAGTCAGAAAAATGCCTCCCTCTTTAGGACCAGCCTTTCTAGATATATAAAGAAGTGTATTTACAACATGAATAATATATACATACTATGGGTTAGGGTTAGGGTTAGGGTTAGGGTTAACCCTAAGCAAGAAGGGTTAGGGTTAGGGTTAGGGTTAGGGGTTAGGGTTAGGGTTAACCCTAACCCTAACCCCTAACCCTAACCCTAACCCTAACCCTAACCCTTCTTGTGAAAAATGAGTTGGAATTTCACAAGAAAAAGGTCACAATTTCACAAGAAAAACTTAGAATGTTGGCAGTATTATAATAAAAGTCATAATATTACTCAGCACAAGTCGAAATTTTACGAGAAAAACGGAACATTTGTGCAACATTATGATAAAAGTTGGAATTTTACTCAATAACGGTCGCAATTCTACAGGAAAAAGCTTTAAATGTTGGCAATTTTATGAAAAGAGTCGTAGTTTTACTCAACCAAAGTCACAATTTTATAAGAAAACTTTAAAATATTGGCAATATTATAATAATAATCGGAATTTTACTCGGCAAAATGATGAGAAAAGTCATCATTTGACTCAAAAAAATGTCACTGTTTTACAAGAACAAAAAGAAAAAAGGGCAATATTTTGATAAAAGTCAGAATTTTAGATGACAAATGTCACCATTTTGCATTAAAAAGTTATAATTTTACATAAAAAAGTAACCATTTTTACGAGAAAATATTGCAATATTACAGAAACAGAAAGAATATGAGAAATTGTCCAAATTTTATAAGAAAAAAGTCAACACATTGTGAGAAAAAGACTGTTTTAGTTCATTTATTTGTTATGTTTGTAATTGTTTTTTAATCTTCATTATTTACTTCAAGTTATTACAGTATGTCTCTATATACATATTTATTATATTTTTTTTAATTAATTTTGGCCAAAGGGGGTGCATTTCAATGTTTTACACACACTTGTTATTTCATATGTTGACCAGAGGGGGAGCACTTTTAAAAGCGACACACAGTCAATGTGAAAAATCCCTCCTTTTTGGGACCACAAATGAGACATTGTCTATTAGATGCAATGTTATTGGGACCATGATTTATGTCATCACTTGTTCACACCTCCTCATATGGAAGATACGTTTCCTTCTTCATGTCCCAAGAAGGGTAGGAATACAAGAACACACACATATTCATGTATTTGTTACCTTCTTGAGACCTGCGAAAAATGCCTCCCTCTTTAGGACCAGCCCTTCTAGATATATAAAGAAGTGTATTTACAACATGAATAATATATACATACTATGGGTTAGGGTTAGGGTTAGGGTTAGGGTTAACCCTAAGCAAGAAGCAAGAAGGGTTAGGGTTAGGGTTAGGGTTAGGGTTAGGGGTTAGGGTTAGGGTTAACCCTAACCCTAACCCTAACCCCTAACCCCTAACCCTAACCCTAACCCTAACCCTTCTTGTGAAAAATGAGTTGGAATTTCACAAGAAAAAGGTCACAATTTCACAAGAAAAACTTAGAATGTTGGCAGTATTATAATAAAAGTCATAATATTACTCAGCACAAGTCGAAATTTTACGAGAAAAACGGAACATTTGTGCAACATTATGATAAAAGTTGGAATTTTACTCAATAACGGTCGCAATTCTACAGGAAAAAGCTTTAAATGTTGGCAATTTTATGAAAAGAGTCGTAATTTTACTCGACAAAAGTCACAATTTTATAAGAAAACTTTAAAACGTTGGCAATATTATAATAATAATCGGAATTTTATTCGGCAAAATGTTGAGAAAAGTCATAATTTTACTCAAAAAAATGTCACTGTTTTACAAGAACAACAAAAAAAATGGGCAATATTGTGATAAAAGTCAGAAATTTAGATGACAAATGTCACCATTTTGCATTAAAAAGTAATAGTTTTACATAAAATAGTAACAATTTTACGAGAAAATATTGCAATATTACGGAAACAGAAAGAATATGAGAAATTGTTCCCAATTTTATAAGAAAAAAAGTCAACATATTGTGAGAAAAAGACTGTTTTAGTTCATTTATTTGTTATGTTTGTAATTGTTTTTTAATCTTCATTATTTACTTCAAGTTATTACAGTATGTCTCTATATACATATTTATTATATTTTCTTAAATTAATTTTGGCCAAAGGGGGCGCATTTCAATGTTTTACACACACTTGTTATTTCATATGTTGACCAGAGGGGGAGCACTTTTAAAAGCGACACACAGTCAATGTGAAAAATCCCTCCTTTTTGGGACCACCCTCATTTTGATAGATGTCACCACAAATGAGACATTGTCTATTAGATGCAATGTTATTGGGACCATGATTTATGTTCACACCTCCTCATATGGAAGATACTTTTCCTTCTTCATGTCTCAAGAAGGGTAGGAATACAAGAACACACACATATTTATGTATTTGTTACCTTCTTGAGATGTGAGAAAAATGCCTCCCTCTTTAGGACCAGCCTTTCTAGATATATAAAGAAGTGTATTTACAACATGAATAATATATACATACTATGCAAATATAAAAAAGCTTCTTGTGAAAAATGAGTTGGAATTTCACAAGAAAAAGGTCACAATTTCACAAGAAAAACTTAGAATGTTGGCAGTATTATAACAAAAGTCATAATATTACTCAGCACAAGTCGCAATTTTATGAGAAAAACGGAACATTTGTGCAATATTATGATAAAAGTTGGAATTTTACTCAATAAGTCGCAATTTTACAAGAAAAGCTTAAAATTTGGGCAATTTTATGAAAAGAGTCGAAATTTTACTCGACAAAGGTCACAATTTTATAAGAAATCTTCAACATTTTGGCAATATTATAATAATAATCGGAATTTTACCCGGCAAAATGATGACAAGAGTCATCATTTTACTCAAAAAATGTCACTATTTTACAAGAACAGCAACAAAATGGGCAATATTGTGATAAAAGTCAGAAAAATGCCTCCCTCTTTAGGACCAGCCTTTCTAGATATATAAAGAAGTGTATTTACAACATGAATAATATATACATACTATGCACATATAAAAAAGCTTCTTGTGAAAAATGAGTTGGAATTTCACAAGAAAAAGGTCACAATTTCACAAGAAAAACTTAGAATGTTGGCAGTATTATAATAAAAGTCATAATATTACTCAGCACAAGTCGCAATTTTACCAGAAAAACGGAACATTTGTGCAATATTATGATAAAAGTTGGAATTTTACTCAATAAGTCGCAATTTTACAAGAAAAGCTTAAAATTTGGGCAATTTTATGAAAAGAGACGAAATTTTACTCGACAAAGGTCACAATTTTATAAGAAATCTTCAACATTTTGGCAATATTAAAATAATAATCGGAATTTTACCCGGCAAAATGATGAGAAAAGTCATAATTTTACTCAAAAAATGTCACTATTTTACAAGAACAGCAACAAAATGGGCAATATTGTGATAAAAGTCAGAAAAATGCCTCCCTCTTTAGGACCAGCCTTTCTAGATATATAAAGAAGTGTATTTACAACATGAATAATATATACATACTATGGGTTAGGGTTAGGGTTAACCCTAAGCAAGAAGCAAGAAGGGTTAGGGTTAGGGTTAGGGTTAGGGTTAGGGGTTAGGGTTAGGGTTAGGGTTAACCCTAAGCAAGAAGCAAGAAGGGTTAGGGTTAGGGTTAGGGTTAGGGGTTAGGGTTAGGGTTAGGGTTATGGTTAAGCCTAACCCTAACCCTAACCCTAACTCTAACCCCTAACCCCTAACCCTAACCCTAACCCTTCTTGTGAAAAATGAGTTGGAATTTCACAAGAAAAAGGTCACAATTTCACAAGAAAAACTTAGAATGTTGGCAGTATTATAATAAAAGTCATAATATTACTCAGCACAAGTCGAAATTTTACGAGAAAAACGGAACATTTGTGCAACATTATGATAAAAGTTGGAATTTTACTCAATAACGGTCGCAATTCTACAGGAAAAAGCTTTAAATGTTGGCAATTTTATGAAAAGAGTCGTAGTTTTACTCAACCAAAGTCACAATTTTATAAGAAAACTTTAAAATATTGGCAATATTATAATAATAATCGGAATTTTACTCGGCAAAATGATGAGAAAAGTCATCATTTGACTCAAAAAAATGTCACTGTTTTACAAGAACAAAAAAAAAAAAGGGCAATATTTTGATAAAAGTCAGAATTTTAGATGACAAATGTCACCATTTTGCATTAAAAAGTTATAATTTTACATAAAAAAGTAACCATTTTTACGAGAAAATATTGCAATATTACAGAAACAGAAAGAATATGAGAAATTGTCCAAATTTTATAAGAAAAAAGTCAACACATTGTGAGAAAAAGACTGTTTTAGTTCATTTATTTGTTATGTTTGTAATTGTTTTTTAATCTTCATTATTTACTTCAAGTTATTACAGTATGTCTCTATATACATATTTATTATATTTTTTTTAAATTAATTTTGGCCAAAGGGGGCGCATTTCAATGTTTTACACACACTTGTTATTTCATATGTTGACCAGAGGGGGAGCACTTTTAAAAGCGACACACAGTCAATGTGAAAAATCCCTCCTTTTTGGGACCACAAATGAGACATTGTCTATTAGATGCAATGTTATTGGGACCATGATTTATGTCATCACTTGTTCACACCTCCTCATATGGAAGATACTTTTCCTTCTTCATGTCTCAAGAAGGGTAGGAATACAAGAACACACACATATTCATGTATTTGTTACCTTCTTGAGACCTGCGAAAAATGCCTCCCTCTTTAGGACCAGCCCTTCTAGATATATAAAGAAGTGTATTTACAACATGAATAATATATACATACTATGCAAATATAAAAAAGCTTCTTGTGAAAAATGAGTTGGAATTTCACAAGAAAAAGGTCACAATTTCACAAGAAAAACTTAGAATGTTGGCAGTATTATAATAAAAGTCGTCATTTTACGCAACGCAAGTCAAAATTGTACGAGAAAAACTGAACATGTGTGCAATATTATGATAAAAGTTGGAATTTTACTCAATAACAGTCGAAATTTTACAAGTAAAGCTTAACATTTTGGCAATTTTATGGAGTGAGTCGTAATTTTACTCGACAAAAGTCACAATTTTATAAGAAAACTTTAAAATTTTGGCAATATTATAATAATAATCGGAATTCTACTTGGCAAAATGATGATAATGTCATCATTTTACTCAAAAAATGTTACTATTTTACAAGAACAAACAAAAAAAAGGGCGATATTGTGATAAAAGTCAGAAATTTAGATGACAAATGTCACCATTTTGCATTAAAAAGTAATAATTTTACATAAAAAAGTAACAATTTTACGAGAAAATATTGCAATATTACAGAAACAGAAATAATATGAGAAATTTTTCCCAATTTTATAAGAAAAAAAGTCAACACATTGTGAGAAAAAGACTGATTTTAGTTCATTTTTTTAGTTCATTTTTTTGTTTTTGAATTTTTTGTTTGTAATTAGTTATTAAAGTTATTATAGTATGTCTCTATATACATATATATATATATATATATATATATATATATATATATATATATATATATATATATTTTTTTTTTTTTTCATTCAATTGGCCAAAGGGGGCGCATTTCAATTTCTTACACACACTTGTTATTTCATATGTTGACCAGAGCAACAAAAAAACTTGACTTTGGAGCAATGTTCACGGACTCTAGTATTAGATGCAATGGTTTTCCCTATTGGGACCATGATTCATATCCCCATATGGAAGATACTTTTCCTTGTTGATGTCTCAAGAAATAGAAATACAAGAACACACACACACACACACACACACACACACACACACACACACACACACACACACACACACACACACACACACACACACACACACACTCCAGTCTTGGCAGCAGACAAGTGTGTGTTGAGGCGCTCTGTGTCTCCCCAAGTGTTGGCCAAATGAGCAAACATGAAGAAATCAAAAGGTAAATGACATAATTATCCAGCAGCGCGGGATTTGAATCATTAAATTCAGCGGTACTCAGGTTGTAATACACTTTTCTACCACGTGTGGCAGTCACGGCAACTTCAAACCAACAGAAGAAGTCAAAGTTTTCAAGCGCAAAAAATATGACTAAAGTGGTAAAGCAATGTTTGCACATGTGCTTTAATTTTATTGACAGTTTATTCGAAAATATTAAAACATACAGTAAATATTGTTTATTATTACATATAGTTCAAATATATTTATTTGTATTTATTTCAGCAGTGTAATTATTTGTATGTATTAAAATCAAAAGTAAGATAACTAATATTAATATTAATTCAGTTTTAATATTTTATTTAATGAATTACCAAACTGTAAATTATTGAATATATTAAAATAAAAAAATAAGATAACTAATACTAATTCAGTTTTAATTTTTTTTTTATAAATTACCAAACTGTAAATTATTGAATATATTAAAATAAAAAAATAAGATAACTAATGCTAATTCAGTTTTAATATTTTATTTAATGAATTTCAAACTGTAAATTATTGAATATATTGAAATCAAAAATAAGATAACTAATACTAATTCAGTTTTAATATTTTATTTAATGAATTACCAAACTGTAAATTATTGAATATATTAAAATAAAAAATAAGATAACTAATACTAATTCAGTTTTAATATCTTATTTGATGAATTACCAAACTGTAAATTGTTAAATATATTAAAGTCAAAAATAAGATAACTAATATTAATTCAGTTTTAATATTTTATATGATAAATTACCAAACTGTAAATTATTGAATATATTAAAATCAAAAATAAGATAACTAATACTAATTCAGTTTTAACATTTTATTTAATGAATTACCAAACTGTAAATTATTTAATATATTAAAATTAAAATAAAAGATAACTAATACTAATTCAGTTTTAACATTTTATTTAATGAATTACCAAACTGTAAATTATTTAATATATTAAAATTAAAATAAAAGATAACTAATACTAATTCAGTTTTAATATTTTATTTGATGAATTACCAAACTGTAAATTATTGAATATATTAAAATCAAAAAATAAGATAAGTAATACTAATTCAGTTTTAATATTTTATTTAATGAATTACCAAACTGTAAATTATTGAATATATTAAAATCAAAAAGTAAGATAACTAATACTTATTCAGTTGTAATATTTTATTTAATGAATTACCAAACTGTAAATTGTTGAATATATTAAAATCAAAAGTAAGACAACTAATATTAATACTAATTAAGTTTTAATATTTTATTTGAGGAATTACCAAACTGTCAATTATTGAACATAGTAAAATAAAAAATAAGATAACTAATATTAATTCAGTTTTAATATATTTTTAATGAATTACCAAACTGTAAATTATTGAATTTATTAAAATAAAAAAATAATATAACTAATACTAATTCAGTTTTAATATTTTATTTAATGAATTACCAAACTGTAAATTATTTAATATATTAAAATAAAATAAAAGATAACTAATACTAATTCAGTTTTAATATTTTATTTAATGAATTACCAAACTGTAAATTATTTAAGATATTAAAATAAAATAAAAAGGTAACTAATACTAATTCAGTTTTAATATTTTATTTAATGAATTACCAAACTGTAAATGATTGAATATATTAAAATAAAAAAATAAGATAACTAATACTAATTCAGTTTTAATATTTTATTTAATGAATTACCAAACTGTAAATTATTTAATATAATAAAATAAAAAATAATATAGCTAATACTAATTCAGTTTTAATATTTTATTTAATGAATTACCAAACTGTAAATTATTTAATATATTAAAATAAAATAAAAGATAACTAATACTAATTCAGTTTTAATATTTTATTTAATGAATTACCAAACTGTAAATTATTGAATATATTAAAATAAAAAAATAAGATAACTAATGCTAATTCAGTTTTAATATTTTATTTAATGAATTACCAAACTGTAAATTATTTAATATATTAAAATTAAAATAAAAGATAACTAATACTAATTCAGTTTTAATATTTTATTTAATGAGTT
>NC_084563.2:3139598-3209598 GCF_033978685.3 Nerophis lumbriciformis
GTGAAAAATGTGTGAGTTGTGGAAGTTTGAAGAATGTCCCAAAAATTTGAGAATTTCGGAAAAATCTGGAATTTTTTTGGAAAATGGTTGAATGGTCTGAATGAGTTGAAATGGTTGTTGTTTTAATTTTTTTTAATCGGTCTAGAAATGTTGCAGAAGTAACATGTTGAATTGAGAAATGGTATTACGGAATTTCTGGAAAACTGGGAATTCTTCTTTGCCACTTTAGTCATAATTTTTGCGCTTATGACTGAAGCTCCAGACTTCTTCTGTTTGTGTGATATTTGTCACTCCTGCCATATAATGAGGTCCACGGCTGAGAAGCAACTAGTTAGGGGGCGCGAGCGTCCCAGCAATGGACAAAACAATCATGTGAAAAGAAAGCGTGCAGAGTTTGTGGCCAAGAGTGAGAACATTTGAATTGTGGGAAGGAAAAAGCCAAAAGGAGCACTTGATAGATTGTGTCTGCCTTCAAGTCAAGCCGTTCAATGTGGCATGAGGATGAAGTCGTTGCATTAATTGTGTTAAGTGGTGAGGACTTAAGAGCTGCACGTGGTGCACATGTGATCAATGGCCTCCAGATGGTCTCCTGATGGGAGGACGCTCCACTCGGCAGCAGATCTGGACTCATTTACCTCGACAAGAGCACTCTGGCTGGCAACACGAGTACACGAGTCCTTCCTTTCTGCGGGCGCCAGCCTCGCTTTTGTTGTGTTCCTTTCTCTCCGTGCCATCAGAACCACCTGTGAGCTTCTGGCCAACGCCTCCTTGACGCTCACTGTGGTGCTGCCAGACAACTTAGGTGGAATCAAGCCTCTCCGTGCGCTGTGTTTACAGCAGAATATCCCTTTAAGTCAGTAGTCCCCAAATGACGGTCTGGGGCACACATGAACAATAATATGGTTTTCTTCACCAAAATTCATCTATTTTTTATTCAACTTCTTCTTTTTCTTCTTCTCCAGATTTTGGCACGCTCTACCTTCCACTTTTCTCATCCGAGTCAAAACATTCCAATCGCAGGCTTTCTCTTGACACATTCCCAAAATTTCCAGATTCCCCCAGAATTCCTGGTTTTCCGGGACATTTTTCACATTCATAATTGGCCGTTTTTCAAAATTCCACCATTTTCCACCACCATTCTACCTTCAACACATTCCACAATTTTGGAAATTCAAACTTCCTATTTACCAACTTCAAAAAAATTATTTCGGAAATTTTTTTTTTCCAGAATTTTCAGTTTTTAGGGACATTTTCCCCATTCCAAATTAATTAGCCATTTTTCAACCTATTCAAAATATTCTGCCTTCAACACATTCCACCACTCTGGAAATCCAAATTTCCTCTTTTACCAACTTCAAAAAAATTCTTTTGGAAACATTTTTTTTCCAGAATTTTCAGTTTTTAGGGACATTTGCCCCATTCCAAATTAATTAGCCATTTTTCAACCTATTCAAAATATTCTGCCTTCAACACATTCCACCACTCTGGAAATCCAAATTTCCTCTTTTACCAACTTCAAAAAAATTATTTCGGAACATTTTTTTTTCCAGAATTTTCAGTTTTTAGGGACATTTGCCCCATTCCAAATTAATTAGCCATTTTTCAACTTATTCAAAATATTCTGCCTTCAACACATTCCACCACTCTGGAAATCCAAATTTCCTCTTTTACCAACTTCAAAAAAATTATTTAGAAAACATTTTTTTTCCAGAATTTTCAGTTTTTAGGGAAATTTTCCCCATTCCAAATTAATTAGCCATTTTTCAACCTATTAAAAATATTCTGCCTTCAACACATTCCACCACTCTGGAAATCCAAATTTCCTCTTTTCCAACTTCAAAAAAAATTGCAGGATTTTCCAGAATTCTCAGTTTTTAGGGACATTTTCCCCATTCCAAATGAATTAGCCATTTTTTAACCTATTCAAACCATTCTACCTTCAACACATTCCACCATTCTGGAAATCCAAATTTCCTCTTTTCCAACTTCAAAAAAATTCCAGGATTTTCCAGAATTCCTGCTTTTCCAAAAACCCTTTTTTTCTGGTGACTACTCCTTCCACATTTTTTAACCCATTTCAACCGTTCCACCATCAAAACATTCCTCTTAGTCAGGAAAAATATCAAATTGTTTTTTAAACTGGAAAAATTCCCGGTTTTCCCGAAATTCCTTACTACCATTTCTCAATTAAAAATGTTACTACTTCAACATTTCTTGACCGATTTTGAAAAATTCCAACGCCAACCATTTCAACTCATTCCGAACATTCAATTTTATTTTGCATTTTCCAAAAAATTCCGTCTTTTCCCGAAATCCCCAAATTTCCATGAAATTCCCATTTGAAAAGAATGGGACATTTTTCAAAGTTCCACAACTCCCACTCAAACCGTTCCAATTTCAAAATATTCAACCTGTTAAAAAAATGTGTGCTGCCTTTCAAAAACTCTAAACAAATTTCCAGGATTTCCAAGAATTCTCAGTTTTTAGGGACATTTTCCCCATTTCAAATTAATTAGCCATTTTTCAACCTATTAAAAATATTCTGCCTTCAACACATTCCACCACTCTGAAAATTCAAACTTCCTCTTTTCCAACTTTTAAAAAATTCCTGGATTTTCCAGAAATCTCAGTTTTTAGGGACATTTTCCCCATTCCAAATGAATTAGCCATATTTCAACCTATTCAAACCATTTTACCTTCAACACATTCCACCACTATGGAAATTCAAACTTCCTCTTTTCCAACTTTTAAAAAATTCCTGGATTTTCCAGAAATCTCAGTTTTTAGGGACATTTTCCCCATTCCAAATTAATTAGCCATTTTTCAACCTATTAAAAATATTCTGCCTTCAACACATTCCACCACTCTGGAAATCCAAATTTCCTCTTTTCCAACTTCAAAAAAATTCCAGGATTTTCCAGAAATCTCAGTTTTTAGGGACATTTTCCCTATTCCAAATGAATTAGCCATATTTCAACCTATTCAAACCATTCTACCTTCAACACATTCCACCACTCTGGAAATTCAAACTTCCTCTTTTCCAACTTTTAAAAAATTCCTGGATTTTCCAGAAATCTCAGTTTTTAGGGACATTTTCCCCATTCCAAATGAATTAGCCATATTTCAACCTATTCAAACCATTCTACCTTCAACACATTCCACCACTCTGGAAATCCAAATTTCCTCTTTTCCAACTTCAAAAAAATTCCAGGATTTTCCAGAATTCTCAGTTTTTAGGGACATTTTCCCCATTCCAAATGAATTAGCCATATTTCAACCTATTCAAACCATTCTACCTTCAACACATTCCACCATTCTGGGAATTCAAACTTCCTCTTTTACAATTTCAAAAAAATTCCAGGATTTTCCAGAATTCCTGCTTTTCCAAAAACCCTTTTTTTCTGGTGACTACTCCTTCCACATTTTTTAACCCATTTCAACCGTTCCACCATCAAAACATTCCTCTTAGTCAGGAAAAATATCAAATTGTTTTCTAAACTGGAAAAATTCCCGGTTTTCCCGAAATTCCTTACTACCATTTCTCAATTAAAAATGTTACTACTTCAACATTTCTTGACCGATTTTGAAACATTCCAACACCAACCATTTCAACTCATTCCGAACATTCAATTTTATTTTGCATTTTCCAAAAAATTCCGTCTTTTCTCGAAATCCCCAAATTTCCATGAAATTCCCATTGAAAAAATGGGACATTTTTCAAAGTTCCACAACTCCCACTCAAACCGTTCCAACTTTAAAATATTCAATCTGTTAAATAAATGTGTGCTGCCTTTCAAAAACTCTAAAGACATTTCCAGGATTTCCAAGAATTCTTAGTTTTTAGGGACATTTGCCCCATTCCAAATGAATTAGCCATTTTTTAACCTATTCAGACCATTCTACCTTCAACACATTCCACCATTCTGAAAATTCAAACTTCCTCTTTTCCAACTTTCAAAAAATTCCAGGATTTCAAAGAATTCTCAGTTTTTAGGGACATTTTCCCCATTCCAAATGAATTAGCCATTTTTAACCTATTCAAACCATTCTACCTTCAACACATTCCACAATTTTGGAAATTCAAACTTCCTATTTTCCAACTTCAAAAAAATTATTTCAGAATTTTTTTTTTCCCAGAATTTTCAGTTTTTAGGGACATTTGCCCCATTCCAAATTAATTAGCCATTTTTCAACCTATTAAAAATATTCTGCCTTCAACACATTCCACCACTCTGGAAATCCAAATTTCCTCTTTTCCAACTTCAAAAAAAATTCCAGGATTTTCCAGAATTCTCAGTTTTTAGGGACATTTTCCCCATTCCAAATGAATTAGCCATTTTTTAACCTATTCAAACCATTCTACCTTCAACACATTCCACCATTCTGGAAATTCAAACTTCCTCTTTTCAAACTTTTAAAAAATTCCTGGATTTTCCAGAAATCTCAGTTTTTAGGGACATTTTCCCCATTCCAAATGAATTAGCCATTTTTTAACCTATTCAAACCATTCTACCTTCAACACATTCCACCATTCTGAAAATTCAAACTTCTTCTTTTCCAACTTTTAAAAAATTCCTGGATTTTCCAGAAATCTCAGTTTTTAGGGACATTTTCCCCATTCAAAATGAATTGGCCATTTTTTAACCTATTCAAACCATTCTACCTTCAACACATTCCACCACTATGGAAATCCAAACGTCCTCTTTTCCAACTTCAAAAAAATTCCAGGATTTTCCAAGAATTCTCAGTTTTTAGGGACATTTTCCCCATTCAAAATGAATTGGCAATTTTTAACCTATTCAAACCATTCCACCTTCAACACATTCCACCATTCTGGAAATTCTAATTTCCTCTTTTCCAATTTAAAAAAAAATCCAGGATTTTCCAGAAATCTCAGTTTTTAGGGACATTTTCCCCATTCCAAATGAATTAGCCATTTTTCAACCTATTCAAACCATTCTATCTTCAACACATTCCACCATTCTGAAAATTCAAACTTCCTCTTTTCCAACTTTTAAAAAATTCCTGGATTTTCCAGAAATCTCAGTTTTTAGGGAAATTTTCCCCATTCCAAATGAATTAGCCATTTTTTAACCTATTCAAACCATTCTACCTTCAACACATTCCACCATTCTGAAAATGCAAACTTCCTCTTTTCCAACTTTTAAAAAATTCCAGGATTTTCCAGAAATCTCAGTTTTTAGGGACATTTTCCCCATTCCAAATGAATTAGCCATTTTTTAACCTATTCAAACCATTCTACCTTCAACACATTCCACTACTATGGAAATTCAAACGTCCTCTTTTCCAACTTCAAAAAAATTCCAGGATTTTCCAGAATTCTCAGTTTTTAGGGACATTTTCCCCATTCCAAATGAATTAGCCATATTTCAACCTATTCAAACCATTCTACCTTCAACACATTCCACCAGTCTGGAAATTCAAACTTCCTCTTTTCCAACTTTTAAAAAATTCATGGATTTTCCAGAAATCTCAGTTTTTAGGGACATTTTCCCCATTCCAAATGAATTAGCCATATTTCAACCTATTCAAACCATTTTACCTTCAACACATTCCACCACTATGGAAATTCAAACTTCCTCTTTTCCAACTTTTAAAAAATTCCTGGATTTTCCAGAATTCTCAGTTTTTAGGGACATTTTCCCCATTCCAAATTAATTAGCCATTTTTCAACCTATTCAAACCATTCTACCTTCAACACATTCCACCACTATGGAAATTCAAACGTCCTCTTTTCCAACTTCAAAAAAATTCCAGGATTTAACAGAATTCTCCGTTTTTAGGGACATTTGCCCCATTCCAAATGAATTAGCCATATTTCAACCTATTCAAACCATTCTACCTTCAACACATTCCACCAGTCTGGAAATTCAAACTTCCTCTTTTCCAACTTTTAAAAAATTCCTGGATTTTCCAGAAATCTCAGTTTATAGGGACATTTTCCCCATTCCAAATGAATTAGCCATTTTTCAACCTATTCAAACCATTCCACCTTCAACACATTCCACCATTCTGGAAATTAAAACGTCCTCTTTTCCAACTTCAAAAAAAGTCCAGGATTTTCTATAATTCCTGCTTTTCCAAAGCACTATTTTCACCCTTTTTGTCTGGCGACTTCTCAAAATTCCAGGATTTCCAAGAATTCTCAGTTTTTAGGGACATTTTCCCCATTCAAAATGAATTGGCCGTTTTTTAAACTTCCACCATTTCCACATAAACCATTCTACCTTCAACACATTCCACCATTCTGGGAATTCAAACTTCCTCTTTTCCAACTTCAAAAAAATTCCAGGATTTTCAAGAATTCTCAGTTTTTAGGGACATTTTCCCCATTCAAAATGAATTCGCCATTTTTAACCTATTCAAACCATTCTACCTTCAACACATTCCACCATTCTGGAAATTCAAACTTCCTCTTTTCCAACTTCCAAAAAATTCCAGGATTTTCCAGAAATCTCAGTTTTTAGGGACATTTTCCCCATTCAAAATGAATTAGCCATATTTCAACCTATTCAAGCCATTCTACCTTCAACACATTCCACCATTCTTGAAATTCAAACTTCCTCTTTTCCAACTTCCAAAAAATTCCAGGATTTTCCAGAAATCTCAGTTTTTAGGGACATTTTCCCCATTCCAAATGAATTAGCCACATTTCAACCTATTCAAACCATTCTACCTTCAACACATTCCACCATTCTGGAAATTCAAACTTCCTCTTTTCCAACTTCAAAAATATTCCAGTATTTTCCAGAATTCTCAGTTTTTAGGGACATTTTCCCCATTCTAAATGAATTAGACATTTTTTAACCTATTCAAACCATTCTACCTTCAACACATTCCACCACTATGGAAATTCAAACGTCCTCTTTTCTAACTTCAAAAAAATTCCTGGATTTTCCAGAAATCTCAGTTTTTAGGGACATTTGCCCCATTCCAAATTAATTAGCCATTTTTCAACCTATTCAAACCATTCTACCTTCAACACATTCCACCACTATGGAAATTCAAACGTCCTCTTTTCCAACTTCAAAAAAATTCCAGGATTTTCCAGAATTCTCCGTTTTTAGGGACATTTGCCCCATTCCAAATGAATTAGCCATATTTCAACCTATTCAAACCATTCTACCTTCAACACATTCCACCAGTCTGGAAATTCAAACTTCCTCTTTTCCAACTTCAAAAATATTCCAGTATTTTCCAGAATTCTCAGTTTTTAGGGACATTTTCCCCATTCTAAATGAATTAGACATTTTTTAACCTATTCAAACCATTCTACCTTCAACACATTCCACCACTATGGAAATTCAAACGTCCTCTTTTCCAACTTCAAAAAAATTCCTGGATTTTCCAGAAATCTCAGTTTTTAGGGACATTTGCCCCATTCCAAATTAATTAGCCATTTTTCAACCTATTCAAACCATTCTACCTTCAACACATTCCACCACTATGGAAATTCAAACGTCCTCTTTTCCAACTTCAAAAAAATTCCAGGATTTTCCAGAATTCTCCGTTTTTAGGGACATTTGCCCCATTCCAAATGAATTAGCCATATTTCAACCTATTCAAACCATTCTACCTTCAACACATTCCACCAGTCTGGAAATTCAAACTTCCTCTTTTCCAACTTTTAAAAAATTCCTGGATTTTCCAGAAATCTCAGTTTATAGGGACATTTTCCCCATTCCAAATGAATTAGCCATTTTTCAACCTATTCAAACCATTCCACCTTCAACACATTCCACCATTCTGGAAATTAAAACGTCCTCTTTTCCAACTTCAAAAAAAGTCCAGGATTTTCTATAATTCCTGCTTTTCCAAAGCACTATTTTCACCCTTTTTGTCTGGCGACTCCTCAAAATTCCAGGATTTCCAAGAATTCTCAGTTTTTAGGGACATTTTCCCCATTCAAAATGAATTGGCCGTTTTTTAAACTTCCACCTTTTCCACATAAACCATTCTACCTTCAACACATTCCACCATTCTGGGAATTCAAACTTCCTCTTTTCCAACTTCAAAAAAATTCCAGGATTTTCAAGAATTCTCAGTTTTTAGGGACATTTTCCCCATTCAAAATGAATTCGCCATTTTTAACCTATTCAAACCATTCTACCTTCAACACATTCCACCATTCTGGAAATTCAAACTTCCTCTTTTCCAACTTCCAAAAAATTCCAGGATTTTCCAGAAATCTCAGTTTTTAGGGACATTTTCCCCATTCCAAATGAATTAGCCACATTTCAACATATTCAAACCATTCTACCTTCAACACATTCCACCATTCTGGAAATTCAAACTTCCTCTTTTCCAACTTCAAAAATATTCCAGTATTTTCCGGAATTCCTGCTTTTCCAAAAACCCTTTTTTTCTGGCGACTACTCCTTCCACATGTTTAAACCCATTTCAACCATTCCACCGTCAAAACATTCCTCTTAGTCAGGACAAAAAACGAAAATTCCTTACTACCGTTTCTCAATTAAAATGTTACTACTTCAACATTTCTTGACCGATTTGAAAAATTCCAACACCAACCATTTCAACTCATTCCGAACATTCAATTTTGTTTTGCATTTTCTCAAAAATATCCCTCTTTTCCCGAAATCCCCAAATTTCCATGAAATTCCCATTGAAAAGAATGGGACATTTTTCAAAGTTCCACAACTCCCACTCAAACCGTTCCAACTTCAAAATATTCAACCTGTTAATTAAATGTGTGCTGCCTTTCAAAAACTCTAAACAAAATTCCAGGATTTCCAAGAATTCTCAGTTTTTAGGGACATTTTCCCCATTCCAAATGAATTAGCCATTTTTTCAACCTATTCAAACCATTCCACCTTCAACACATTCCACCATTCTGGAAATTAAAACGTCCTCTTTTCCAACTTAAAAAAAATTCCAGGATTTTCCAGAATTCCTGCTTTTCCAAAGCCCCATTTCCACCCTTTTTTTCTGGCGACTACTCCTTCCACATTTTTTAACCTATTTCAACCGTTCCATCGTCAAAACATTCCTCTTAGTCAGGAAAAATAACAAATTGTTTTTCGAACCAGAAAAATTCCCGGTTTTCCCGAAATTCCTTACTACCGTTTCTCAATTAAAAATGTTACTACTTCAACATTTCTTGACCGATTGGAAAAATTCCAACACCAACCATTTCAACTCATTCCGAACATTACATTTTATTTTACATTTCCTAAAAAATTCCCTCTTTTCCCGAAATACCCACATTTCCATGAAATCCCCATTGAAAAGAATGGGGCATTTTTCAAAGTTCCACAATTCCCACTCAAACCGTTCCAACAATAAATGTGTGCTGCCTTTCAAAAACTGTAAACAAAATTCCAGGATTTCCAAGAGTTCTCAGTTTTTAGGGACATTTTCCCCATTCCAAATGAATTAGCCATTTTTCAACCTATTCAAACCATTCCACCTTCAACACATTCCACTCATCCTGGACATTCAAACTAAGTATTTCCCAAGTTCCGAGCCAAATTCCCGGTTTTCCTGGAAATTAAAATGCTCCAACATTCAAACTATGCTTACATTCACACTACATTCTGTCAGCATTGGAACATTCACATGCAATTCCTTCAGGAATTGCCTCATCCATCCATCCATCCATCCATCTTCTTCCGCTTATCCGAGATCGGGTCGCGGGGGCAGCAGCTTAAGCAGGGAAGCCCAGACTTCCCTCTCCCCAGCCACTTCGTCCAGCTCCTCCCGGGGGATCCCGAGGCGTTCCCAGGCCAGCCGGGAGAGATAGTCTTCCCAGCGTGTCCTGGGTCTTCCCCGTGGCCTCCTACCGGTCGGACGTGCCCGAAACACCTTCCTAGGGAGGCGTTCGGGTGGCATCCTGACCAGATGCCCGAACCACCTCATCTGGCTCCTCTCCATGTGGAGGAGCAGCGGCTTTACTTTGAGCTCCCCCCGAATGACAGAGCTTCTCACCCTATCTCTAAGGGAGAGCCCCGCCACTCGGCGGAGGAAACTCATTTCGGCCGCTTGTACCCGTGATCTTGTCCTTTCGGTCATGACCCAAAGCTCATGACCATAGGTGAGGATGGGAACGTAGATCGACCGGTAAATCGAGAGCTTTGCCTTCCGGCTCAGCTCCTTCTTCACCACAACGGATCGATACAGCGTCCGCATTACTGAAGACGCCGCACCGATCCGCCTGTCGATCTCACGATCCACTCTTCCCCCACTCGTGAACAAGACTCCGAGGTACTTGAACTCCTCCACTTGGGGCAAGATCTCCTCCCCAACCCGGAGATGGCACTCCACCCTTTTCCGGGAGAGAACCATGGACTCGGACTTGGAGGTGCTGATTCCCATCCCAGTCGCTTCACACTCGGCTGCGAACCGATCCAGTGAGAGCTGAAGATCTTGGCCGGAGGAAGCCATCAGGACCACATCATCTGCAAATAGCAGTGACCTAATCCTGCAGCCACCAAACCAGATCCCCTCAACGCCCTGACTGCGCCTAGAAATTCTGTCCATAAAGGTTATGAACAGAATCGGTGACAAAGGGCAGCCTTGGCGGAGTCCAACCCTCACTGGAAACGTGTCCGACTTACTGCCGGCAATGCGGACCAAGCTCTGACACTGATCATACAGGGAGCGAACTGCCACAATAAGACAGTCCGTTACCCCATACTCTCTGAGCACTCCCCACAGGACTTCCCGGGGTACACGGTCGAATGCCTTCTCCAAGTCCACAAAGCACATGTAGACTGGTTGGGCAAACTCCCATGCACCCTCAAGGACCCTGCCGAGAGTATAGAGCTGGTCCACAGTTCCACGACCAGGACGAAAACCACACTGTTCCTCCTGAATCCGAGGTTCGACTATCCGGCGTAGCCTCCTCTCCAGTACACCTGAATAGACCTTACCGGGAAGGCTGAGGAGTGTGATCCCACGATAGTTGGAACACACCCTCCGGTTCCCCTTCTTAAAGAGAGGAACCACCACCCCGGTCTGCCAATCCAGAGGTACCGCCCCCGATGTCCACGCGATGTTGCAGAGTCTTGTCAACCAAGACAGCCCCACAACATCCAGAGCCTTAAGGAACTCCGGGCGGGTCTCATCCACCCCCGGGGCCTTGCCACCGAGGAGCTTTTTAACTACCTCGGCAACCTCAGCCCCAGAAATAGGAGAGCCCACCACAGATATAGGAATTGCCTCAACTAGTTAATTTATAAACTACCGCATTTTCTCCGACTTGACTTTCAGATTGTAGCCAAAGGCAAACATTTTTTGCAGTTTTTATCTGCCACACGTATCCGTGAAAATAATGCATACATTGTGACTACCCGTGCATAATTACCCCGCTGGAGCCTTTCATGTTAAACACTACATCAAACACACAAAATAAAAAGGCTTCTATTTGTGTTACTGTGACTGACAGATGCAGCTGGCATGTTGCTAGGCAACACATCATAAAGGAGGGGGCTCCGGAACTGTCACTGGCTTATAACGTCACGCTATATTTGAGGCGTAATCATCAATCATTTTCCGTCTTATGTTTATTTTTTACCAGACATGTCCTTTTTACAACACGTGGAAATCAAAAGTTGTGCGCTTTAAGTCAGCGTCTCTTAACCATAGGGCCGGGGCCCGTTGTCTGACAAAAAAACATTCATGAAGTTTGCTTCTTTTATGAATTAATTATGGGTCTACTGAAAATGTGAATTTTTGACAAAATTGGTGCAGTTCAGTTTTCTGACATGGACTTGTTTCTTCAGCATTGTCCACACGTTTAAGTCAGGACTTTGGGAAGGCCATTCTAAAACCTTCATTCTAACCTGATTTAGCCATTCCTTTACCACTTTAGGGTCATTGTCCTGTTGGAACACCCAATTGCGCCCAAGACCCATTTTGAATGCTCCTATGGAATGTTCCAAAACGTTTGAAAAATGTGGATTGTAAAAATTTCCAGGAAGATTTGACAATAGGGCTTTGGAAAACCGGGAATTCCTGGAATTTTTTTTTAACTTGGTAGTCTGATTGTCCAAGGTGTGTGGTTTGTGAGATGGTTAAAATCGGATAAGAAATGTGGGATATGGAGAGGTTTCTATTTCGCCCATTCATTGTCAATAAGGAGAAATTCCTGGAATTTCCGGGAAAACATGTTTTGCCTTAAAGATCTCAGAAGAGTAGCATGTGTGGCTGGTTGAAAGGTTCTGAATCCAGTAAAAAAAAA
Organism: Nerophis lumbriciformis; assembly: GCF_033978685.3. Classification (NCBI taxonomy): domain Eukaryota; kingdom Metazoa; phylum Chordata; class Actinopteri; order Syngnathiformes; family Syngnathidae; genus Nerophis; species Nerophis lumbriciformis. The sequence goes on from NC_084563.2 coordinate 3,151,819, forward strand.
AAAATGGCGCAAAATGTGAATAATTTAGAACATTGTAGAACTATGAATATGTTCATTCATTTGAAGGGGATTTTACTGGAAATTTAGGAGCTTCGAAAAAACCCGGAATTTAGGAAAATACTGCTACTGGCACAATTGTCATAGATGGTATAAATTAGTTGGTGTTGGAATGTTTTCAATCGGTTGAAAAATGTTGACGTAGTAACAGTTTCAATTAAGAATGGGTTTTTCAGAATTCCTGGAATTTCGGGGGGAAAAAACGGAAATTGCAAGAATCCAATCTGACCATCAGGACTTCAGTGACTTGTCAGGAATATGCGGACTTGGTCTAAGTATTAGTCTGGTCTGGGCCGTTTCGGCACTGAGATGCAGAAAGGATCTTCCCATTGGCCTCCAGGGGAACTGACCTACGATAAGAACCAGGACACAAGTTGAAATCCATCAGTCTTCCAGGTGGAGGGAAACCCAGGATTCCTTCTCCTTGACTACTTAGTCCAGCTCCTCTGCGGGGATCCGGAGGCGTTCCTAGGCCAGCTGAGGACATAGTCTCTCCAAGGTGTCCTATAACTCTTCCCTGAGGCCTCCTACCGGTCAAACGTGCCAGGGAGGAGTCCGGTGGGTATCTGTGGGCAGAATCCGCATCACTGCGCCGATCCGTCTGTCAGTCTTTGACCTGCTCAGTGGCCTTGTGGTAAGAGTGTCCGCCCTGAGATGGGTAGGTCGTGGGTTCAAACCCCGGCCGAGTCATACCAAAGACTGTAAAAATGGGAGCCATTAACTCCCTGCTTGGCACTCAGCATCAAGGGTTGGAATTGGGGGTTAAATCACAAAAAGGATTCCCGAGCGCGGCCACCACTGCTGCTCACTGCTCCCCTCACCTCCCAGGGGCTGGAACAAGGGGATGGGTCAAAGGTAGAGGGGGATTTCACGACTTAATCTCACGACCCATTCTCCCCTCACTTTAGAACAAGACCCCAAGGTACTCGAGCCCCTCCACTCGGGGCAGGACCTCATCCCCGACTCGGAGGTGATACTCCGCCCTTTTCCGGGCGAGAACCTTAGACTCGGACCGGCGAAATCCAATTAGGTCCAACCATACACGAGTATTATCACGGCTAGAGACAACACCCCTTTCTAAAACCCTCTGCGTTAGAACATGGCGTTCTGCGGGAAAAAGCCAAAGACATCTTATTCCCGTCTCTTCTGCTACTCTCTTGGTATTTTGTGGGATCTCTGCGTGAAAGAGGATTTAGAGGTCTTAACCAAGGGCAGAGAATCAAGTCACTTTAGAACAAGACCCGAATGTACTCAAGCCCCTCCACTCTCAGGTGATACTCCGCCCTTTTCCGGGCGAGAACCTTGGACTCGGACCGGCGAAGTCCAGTTAGGTCCAACCATACACGAGTATTATCACGGCTAGAGACTACACCCCTTTCTATAACCCTCTGCGTTAGAACATGGCATTCTGCGGGTAAAAGCCAAAGACATCTTATTCCCGTGTCTTCTGCTACTCTCTTGGTATTTTGTGGGATCTCTGCGTGAAAGAGGATTTAGAGGTCTGAACCAAGGGCAGAGAATCAAGTCACTTTCGAACAAGACCCCAAGGTACTCGAGCCCCTCCACTCGGGGCAGGACCTCATCCCCGACTCAGAGGTGATACTCCGCCCTTTTCCGGGCGAGAACCTTGGACTCGGACCGGCGAAATCCAATTAAGTCCAACCATACACGAGTATCATCACGGCTAGAGACTACACCCCTTTCTAAAAACCCCGGCGTTAGAACATGGCGTTCTGCGGGAAAAAGCCAAAGACATCTTATTCCCGTGTCTTCTGCTACTCTCTTGGTATTTTGTGGGATCTCTGCGTGAAAGAGGATTTAGAGGTCTTAACCAAGGGCAGAGAATCAAGTCACTTTCCAACAAGACCCGAATGTACTCGAGCCCCTCCACTCTCAGGTGATACTCTGCCATTTTCCGGGCGAGAACCTTGGACTCGGACCGGCGAAGTCCAGTTAGGTCCAACCATACACGAGTATTATCACGGCTAGAGACTACACCCCTCGGCTTTAGAACATGGAGTTCTGCGGGAAAAAGCCAAAGACATCTTATTCCCGTGTCTTCTGCTACTCTCTTGGTATTTTCTGGGATCTCTGCGTGAAAGAGGATTTAGAGGTCTTAACCAAGGGCAGAGAATCAAGTCACTTTAGAACAGGACCCCCAAGGTACTCGAGCCCCTTCACTCGGGGCAGGACCTCATCTCCGACTCGGAGGTGATACTCTGCCCTTTTCCGGGCGAGAACCTTGGACTCGGACCGGCGAAATACAATTAGGTCCAACCATACAGGAGTATTATCACGGCTTGAGTCGACACCCCTTTCTAAATCCCTCGGCGTTAGAACATGGCGTTCTGCGGAAAACAAGCCAAAGACATCTTATTCCCGTGTCTTCTGCTACTCTCTTGGTATTTTGTGGGATCTCTGCGTGAAAGAGGATTTAGAGGTCTTAACCAAGGGCAGAGAATCAAGTCACTTTCGAACAAGACCTGAATGTACTCGAGCCCCTCCACTCTCAGGTGATACTCCGCCATTTCCGGGCGAGAACCTTTGACTCGAACCGGCGAAATCCAATTAAGTCCGACCATACACAAGTATTATCACAGCTAAAGACTACACCCCTTTCTTAAACCCTCGGCGTTAGAACATGGCGTTCTGTGGAAAACAAACCAAAGACATCTTATTCCCGTGTCTTCTGCTACTCTCTTGGTATTTTGTGGGATCTCTGCGTGAAAGAGGATTTAGAGGTCTTAACCAAGGGCAGAGAATCAAGTCACTTTCGAACAAGACCCGAATGTACTCGAGCCCCTCCACTCTCAGGTGATACTCCGCCCTTTTCCGGGCGAGAACCTTTGACTCGAACCGGCGAAATCCAATTAAGTCCGACCATACACAAGTATTATCACGGCTAAAGACTACACCCCTTTCTTAAACCCTCGGCGTTAGAACATGGCGTTCTGTGGAAAACAAGCCAAAGACATCTTATTCCCGTGTCTTCTGCTACCCTCTTGGTATTTTCTGGGATCTCTGCGTGAAAGAGGATTTAGAGGTCTTAACCAAGGGCAGAGAATCAAGTCATTTTAGAACAAGACCCCAAGGTACTCGAGCCCCTCCACTCGGGGCAGGACCTCATTCCCGACTCGGAGGTGATACTCTGCCCTTTTCCAGGTGAGAACCTTGGACTCGGACCGACAAAACCCAATCAGGTCCAACCGTACACGGGTATTATCACGGCTAGAGACGACACCCCTTTCTAAAACCCTCTGTGTTAGAACATGGCGTTCTGCGGAAAACAAGCCAAAGACATCTTATTCTCGTCTCTTCTGCTACTCTCTTGGTATTTTGTGGGATCTCTGCGTGAAAGAGGATTTAGAGGTCTTAACCAAGGGCAGAGAATCAAGTCACTTTCGAACAAGACCCGAATGTACTCGAGCCCCTCCACTCTCAGGTGATACTCTGCCATTTTCCGGGCGAGAACCTTGGACTCGGACCGGCGAAGTCCAGTTAGGTCCAACCATACACGAGTATTATCACGGCTAGAGACTACACCCCTTTCTAAAACCCTCGACGTTAGAACATGGCGTTCTGTGGAAAACAAACCAAAGACATCTTATTCCCGTGTCTTCTGCTACTCTCTTGGTATTTTATGGGATCTCTGCGTGAAAGAGGATTTAGAGGTCTTAACCAAGGGCAGAGAATCAAGTCACTTTCGAACAAGACTCGAATGTACTCGAGCCCCTCCACTCTCAGGTGATACTCTGCCATTTTCCGGGCGAGAACCTTGGACTCGGACCGGCGAAGTCCAGTTAGGTCCAACCATACACGAGTATTATCACGGCTAGAGACTACACCCCTTTCTAAAACCCTCTGCGTTAGAACATGGCGTTCTGCGGGAAAAAGCCAAAGACATCTTATTCCCGTGTCTTCTGCTACTCTCTTGGTATTTTGTGGGATCTCTGCGTGAAAGAGGATTTAGAGGTCTTAACCAAGGGCAGAGAATCAAGTCACTTTCGAACAAGACCCGAATGTACTCGAGCCCCTCCACTCTCAGGTGATACTCCGCTCTTTTCCAGGTGAGAACCTTGGACTCGGACCGGCGTAATCCAATTAAGTCCAACCATACACAAGTATTATCACGGCTAAAGACTACACCCCTTTCTTAAACCCTCGGCGTTAGAACATGGCGTTCTGTGGAAAACAAGCCAAAGACAACTTATTCCCGTGTCTTCTGCTACTCTCTTGGTATTTTCTGGGATCTCTGCGTGAAAGAGGATTTAGAGGTCTTAACCAAGGGCAGAGAATCAAGTCACTTTCGAACAAGACCCGAATGTACTCGAGCCCCTCTACTCTCAGGTGATACTCTGCCATTTTCCGGGCGAGAACCTTGGACTCGAACCGGCGAAATCCAATTAAGTCCGACCATACACAAGTATTATCACGGCTAAAGACTACACCCCTTTCTAAAACCCTCGGAGTTAGAACATGGCGTTCTGCGGGAAAAAGCCAAAGACATCTTATTTCCGTGTCTTCTGCTACTCTCTTGGTATTTTCTGGGATCTCTGCGTGAAAGAGGATTTAGAGGTCTTAACCAAGGGCAGAGAATCAAGTCACTTTCGAACAAGACCCGAATGTACTCGAGCCCCTCCACTCTCAGGTGATACTCTGCCCTTTTCCGGGCGAGAACCTTGGACTCGGACCGGCGAAGTCCAGTTAGGTCCAACCATACACGAGTATTATCACGGCTAGAGACTACACCCCTTTCTTAAACCCTCGGCGTTAGAACATGGCGTTCTGTGGAAAACAAACCAAAGACATCTTATTCCCGTGTCTTCTGCTACTCTCTTGGTATTTTCTGGGATCTCTGCGTGAAAGAGGATTTAGAGGTCTTAACCAAGGGCAGAGAATCAAGTCACTTTCGAACAAGACCCGAATGTACTCGAGCCCCTGCACTCTCAGGTGATACTCTGCCCTTTTCCAGGCGAGAACCTTGGACTCGGACCGGCGAAATCCAATTAAGTCCAACCATACACGAGTATTATCACGGCTAGAGACTACACCCCTCGGCTTTAGAACATGGAGTTCTGCGGGAAAAAGCCAAAGACATCTTATTCCCGTGTCTTCTGCTACTCTCTTGGTATTTTGTGGGATCTCTGCGTGAAAGAGGATTTAGAGGTCTTAACCAAGGGCAGAGAATCAAGTCCTTCATCGACTTAATCCTCCTCCCGTCTGATAACGATCTCTCTGGTTTCCGCAACCCGCCGTTTCTCCTTTTTTGTTTGTTTTGCTCCCTCCTTACGCTCTAATTGTTGATGATATTCCAATGTTTTTGCTTCTCTCCGCCCCAACCCTCCGAGTGTGTCGAGTACGCCCGCGCTTCCAGTCGGACATACATTTGCTTTTATCGTCATGTCAGAGGTTTCCCCGCAGGAATCGGCCTCGACACGCGAGTTCAGATGATCTAGAGAGTCCCCCCGCGCCGGTGGCATCCACATGCCAGCATCATGCACATTTGATGGCGCCATGCATAAATTATTTGTTTTGGAGCGTCGGGACGCGGCGCGGATGCGAAGACTGATGAAAAGAAATAAATCAGGCAAGTCATCATCCCCCCGACCGGGCCAATCACCGACAAATAAGTCCTGGTTCTGAGCTTGTAGCGGGTGTCTCCCACTGGGCCAATCAGAGTCATTTTAAACGCAACTAAAAGGAGATGAAACCACTCAGAACTGGCAAGAAGCGTCTCTTTGGAGCGCGGCGAGGACGGCGTGGCGTACGGAATCGTTTTTTTGTCCGGAGCGGGAAAAAAATTCGAGGCCCGGACGGCGTTTGTCCGCGGGGCCGTCGGAACGGTTTTCATCCTGTTTGCCGCGGGCCGTGTTTCCTCTAAGGAGGATTGTCAGCTCGCCGAAGGAGAGACGGGACACGGCGATGAAGAGAAATGAAATCTCGGTGTCAAGCCGCGCGTGGGAAATTGCGCGTGACAGACGGACAAACAAGGCTAAATTGCCGTCTTTCAAGCCGTTTCATCATGACGCCGGAGAGCAACAGACGAGACTCCATCGGATGCTGCGGCTCGAACACGCCCCTCTCGCTTCCATGCTTCCTTCAAGAACCTTTTTTTATTTCTGTTTCCCCAGGAGCAGAAGTCTCAAACTGGTTTTCATTGAGGGCCCCATTCCTTGGATGTCGTGGGAGAGGACGGTGGGGGTGGGTTAACCTGTTAGTTCCTGGTTAGTCTGCTGAAAATGATGGAAAGCGCCTGTACTCCCAATCCTTTCTCCCCTACTGTCCCCGGCCGCTACAGGCGATTAGATAACTCGTACCACCTGGGAGATCTAATCAGCTGTGTCTCGCCGTCGGCACTGCCACGCCCCCCCCGTCTGATGGTGCTCTGTCCTCAGCACCATGGACAGCGGCGGGCGGTGACCTCCGCTCCTGCAGGCAGCGCTGGCCACACCTCCCTCCACAGAGCCACTCTACGTAGCGACTAATGCTTTGGTCAAAGTTGGAATTGCGCAAAAAAACGCATTTTAAGATATTCATCACTCTACTGCCGTCTGGTGGCTAAAGTGGATTATGCACCCTCCAATTTGTCACGTTTCATGTGTCGGGTTATATGAACCCCCTTCCTACTGTATGGCTGCTATCAGAGGGCCAACAGTGAATACTTTTTATATTTGCCTATGCATTAGAATATTTCATATATCTGTAAAAAAAAAAAAAAAAAGATTTTTTCCGGGGAAAAAAATGACAGCTTAGTCGCCAGAATTGTACTGGAAAATGTACAACGAATTACTGTAAATGGCTAAAGAGAACCACTTTTTTAAATTCTGGCACCTGAGATGGCAGTTTTTTTTACCTCAACAAAAGAATGTGGTACTATACACCCTAAAAAATGTATGGTAAAAACTGGCAACTTTGTCAACAGAATTTACCATAAAAAAAATCTATTTTATTTGTTTCAATTTACAGTAAATTGCCGTAAAAAAACACTAAGTTTTACGGTACAATCTATTGTCATTTGTACAAGTTTGGAATGGATACAAATGTAATATTTGCCGCAATATTGGATAATATTAATGTTTAAAAGAAATACAATTTCATGCAGTACATATGTTTTCGGAATTTTTGAAAATATTGCTAATAGCGCAATTTTCCAAGATGATATGAATGGGTTGGTGTTGGGATTTTTAAAATCGGTTGAAAAATGTCGACGCTGTGACAGTTTGAATAGAGAATGGGGTATTTCAGAATTCCTGGAATTTTGGAAAAACTGGGAATTTGCATGGAAAAAAAATATTAGCGTGTATTGTCCAAACTAAGAGGAAGGTTTTGAAGGTAGAATGGTCAAAAACGGTTGAAAAATGTGGATTGCGGAAAATTTTCCAGGAAGAGGTGAAAATAGAGCTTTGGAAAAAACGGAAATTTGTGGTATTACTGGAATTTTTGTTTAACTAGTTAGGCTGATTGTGGAGTGTATGGTTGGTGGAACGGTTCAAATCGGATAAGAAAGGTGGGATATGGAGACGTTTCTATATCGCCCTTTAATTGTCAATGGGGAGAAATTCCTGGAATTTCCGGGAATTTTGTGAAAGGGAAAACATGTTTTGTCTTAAAGATCTTGGAAGAGTAGTAGTATGTGTGGATGGTTGAAAGATCAGTCAAAAAATGGCACAAAATGTTGAGACTTAAGAGCTTTGTAGAACTTTGAATATGTCCATTCATTTACTGGAAATTTCGGGAAATCCCAGAATTTTTTGAATATTTGCTACAGGCACAATTGTCCTAGATATGAATTTGCATGAAGATAGTAGCATTTGTTGTCCCAACTAAGAGGAATGTTTTGAAGGGGGAATTGTCAAAAACGGTTGAAAAATGTGGATTGTGAAACATTTTCCAGGAAGAGGGGAAAATAGGGCTTTGAAAAACTTTTGAACTTAGTAGTCTGATTGTCCAAGGTGAGTGGCGTGTGTGGTCGGTGGAACGGTTCAAATCGGATAAGAAAGGTGGGATATGGAGACGTTTCTATATCGGCCATTAATTGTCAATGGGGAGAAATTCCTGGAATTTCCGAGAATTTTATGTAAGGGAAAACATGTTTTGTCTTAAAGATCTTGGGAGAGTAGTAGTATGTGTGGATGGTTGAAAGATCAGTCAAAAATGGCACAAAATGTTGACCTAAGAGCTTTGTAGAACTTTGAATATGTCCATTCATTTACTGGAAATTTCGGGAAATTCCAGAATTTTTTGAATATTTGCTACTGGCACAATTGTCCTAGATTATATGAATTTGCATGAAGATAGTAGCATTTGTTGTCCCAACTAAGAGGAATGCTTTGAAGGGGGAATTGTCAAAAACGGTTGAAAAATGTGGATTGTGAAACATTTTCCAGGAAGAGGGGAAAATAGGGCTTTGAAAAACTTTTGAACTTAGTAGTCTGATTGTCCAAGGTGAGTGGCGTGTGTGGTCGGTGGAACGGTTCAAATCGGATAAGAAAGGTGGGATATGGAGACGTTTCTATATTGCCCTTTAATTGTCAATGGGGAGAAATTCCTGGAATTTCCGGGAATTTTGTGAAAGGGAAAACATGTTTTTTCTTAAAGATCTTGGGAGAGTAGTAGTATGTGTGGATGGTTGAAAGATCAGTCAAAAATGGCACAAAATGTTGAGACTTAAGAGCTTTGTAGAACTTTAAATATGTCCATTCATTTACTGGAAATTTGGGAATTCCGGGAAAACCCGGAATTTTTTGAATATTTGCTACTGGCAGGACTGTTCTCCAGGAAAACACGGAATTTTTGGGATATTTGCTACTGGCACAATTTTCCTAGATTATATGAATTTGCATGAAGATAGTAGCATTTGTTGTCACAACTAAGAGGAATGCTTTGAAGGGGGAATTGTCAAAAACGGTTGAAAAATGTGGATTGTGAAACATTTTCCAGGAAGAGGGGAAAATAGGGCTTTGAAAAACTTTTGAACTTAGTAGTCTGATTGTCCAAGGTGAGTGGCGTGTGTGGTCGGTGGAACGGTTCAAATCGGATAAGAAAGGTGGGATATGGAGACGTTTCTATATTGCCCTTTAATTGTCAATGGGGAGAAATTCCTGGAATTTCCGGGAATTTTGTGAAAGGGAAAACATGTTTTTTCTTAAAGATCTTGGGAGAGTAGTAGTATGTGTGGATGGTTGAAAGATCAGTCAAAAATGGCACAAAATGTTGAGACTTAAGAGCTTTGTAGAACTTTAAATATGTCCATTCATTTACTGGAAATTTGGGAATTCCGGGAAAACCCGGAATTTTTTGAATATTTGCTACTGGCAGGACTGTTCTCCAGGAAAACACGGAATTTTTGGGATATTTGCTACTGGCACAATTTTCCTAGATTATATGAATTTGCATGAAGATAGTAGCATTTGTTGTCACAACTAAGAGGAATGCTTTGAAGGGGGAATTGTCAAAAACGGTTGAAAAATGTGGATTGTGAAACATTTTCCAGGAAGAGGGGAAAATAGGGCTTTGAAAAACTTTTGAACTTAGTAGTCTGATTGTCCAAGGTGAGTGGAGTGTGTGGTCGGTGGAACGGTTCAAATCGGATAAGAAAGGTGGGATATGGAGACGTTTCTATATCGGCCATTAATTGTCAATGGGGAGAAATTCCTGGAATTTACGGGAATTTGGGGAAATGGAAAACATGTTTTGTCTTAAAGATCTTGGAAGAGTAGTAGTATGTGTGGATGGTTGAAAGATCAGTAAAAAAAATGGCACAAAATGTTGACCTAAGAGCTTTGTAGAACTTTGAATATGTCCATTCATTTACTGGAAATTTCGGGAAATCCCAGAATTTTTTGAATATTTCCTACGGGCAGAACTGTCCGAGATGATATGAATTTGCATGAAAATAGTAACATTTGTTGTCCCAACTAAGAGGAATGCTTTGAAGGTGGAATTGTCAAAAACGGTTGAAAAATGTGGATTGTGAAACATTTTCCAGGAAGAGGGGAAAATAGGGCTTTGAAAAACTTTTGAACTTAGTAGTCCGATTGTCCAAGGTGAGTGGCGTGTGTGGTCGGTGGAACGGTTCAAATCGGATAAGAAAGGTGGGATATGGAGACGTTTCTATATTGCCCATTAATTGTCAATGGGGAGAAATTCCTGGAATTTCCGGGAATTCTGTGAAAGGGAAAACATGTTTTGTCTTAAAGATCTTGGAAGAGTAGTAGTATGTGTGGATGGTTGAAAGATCAGTCAAAAATGGCAGAAAATGTTGACCTAAGAGCTTTGTAGAACTTTGAATATGTCCATTCATTTACTGGAAATTTTGGGAAATCACAGAATTTTTTGAATATTTGCTATGAGCAGAACTGTTCTAGATGATATGAATTTGCATGAAGATAGTAGCATTTGTTGTCCCAACTAAGAGGAATGCTTTGAAGGGGGAATTGTCAAAAACGGTTGAAAAATGTGGATTGTGAAACATTTTCCAGGAAGAGGGGAAAATAGGGCTTTGAAAAACTTTTGAACTTAGTAGTCTGATTGTCCAATGTGAGTGGAGTGTGTGGTCGGTGGAACGGTTCAAATCGGATAAGAAAGGTGGGATATGGAGACGTTTCTATATTGCCCAGTAATTGTCAATGGGGAGAAATTCCTGGAATTTCCGGGAATTTTGTGAAAAGGAAAACATGTTTTTTCTTAAAGATCTTGGAAGAGTAGTAGTATGTGTGGATGGTTGAAAGATCAGTCAAAAAATGGCACAAAATGTTGACCTAAGAGCTTTGTAGAACTTTGAATATGTCCATTCATTTACTGGAAATTTCGGGAAATCCCCGAATTTTTTGAATATTTGCTACGAGCAGAACTGTCCGAGATGATATGAATTTGCATGAAGATAGTAGCATTTGTTGTCCCAACTAAGAGGAATGCTTTGAAGGGGGAATTGTCAAAAACGGTTGAAAAATGTGGATTGTGAAACATTTTCCAGGAAGAGGTGAAAATAGGGCTTTGAAAAACCGAAAATTCCTGGAATTCTTTTGAATTTGGTAGTCTGATTGTCCAAGGTGAGTGGAGTGTATGGTTGGTGGAACGGTTCAACTTAGATAAGAAAGGTGGGATATGGAGACGTTTCTATATCGGTCATTAATTGTCAATAGGGAGAAATTCCTGGAATTTACGGGAATTTTGTGAAAGGGAAAACATGTTTTGTCTTAAAGATCTTAGAAGAGTAGTAGTATGTGTGGATGGTTGAAAGATCAGTCAAAAATGGCACAAAATGTTGACCTAAGAGCTTTGTAGAACTTTGAATATGTCCATTCATTTACTGGAAATTTCGGGAAAACACGGAATTTTTTGAATATTTGCTACTGGCACAATTGTCCTAGATTATATGAATTTGCATGAAGATAGTAGCATTTGTTGTCACAACTAAGAGGAATGCTTTGAAGGGGGAATTGTCAAAAACGGTTGAAAAATGTGGATTGTGAAACATTTTCCAGGAAGAGGGGAAAATAGGGCTTTGAAAAACTTTTGAACTTAGTAGTCTGATTGTCCAAGGTGAGTGGCGTGTGTGGTCGGTGGAACGGTTCAAATCGGATAAGAAAGGTGGGATATGGAGACGTTTCTATTTTGCCCTTTAATTGTCAATGGGGAGAAATTCCTGGAATTTCCGAGAATTTTGGGAAATGGAAAACATGTTTTTCCTTAAAGATCTTGGAAGAGTAGTAGTATGTGTGGATGGTTGAAAGATCAGTCAAAAAATGGCACAAAATGTTGACCTAAGAGCTTTGTAGAACTTTGAATATGTCCATTCATTTACTGGAAATTTCGGGAAAACACGGAATATTTTGAATATTTGCTACTGGCACAATTGTCCTAGATTATATGAATTTGCATGAAGATAGTAGCATTTGTTGTCACAACTAAGAGGAATGCTTTGAAGGGGGAATTGTCAAAAACGGTTGAAAAATGTGGATTGTGAAACATTTTCCAGGAAGAGGGGAAAATAGGGCTTTGAAAAACTTTTGAACTTAGTAGTCTGATTGTCCAAGGTGAGTGGCGTGTGTGGTCGGTGGAACGGTTCAAATCGGATAAGAAAGGTGGGATATGGAGACGTTTCTATTTTGCCCTTTAATTGTCAATGGGGAGAAATTCCTGGAATTTCCGAGAATTTTGGGAAATGGAAAACATGTTTTGTCTTAAAGATCTTGGAAGAGTAGTAGTATGTGTGGATAGTTGAAAGATCAGTACAAAATGGCACAAAATGTTGAGACAAGAGCTTTGTAGAACTTTGAATATGTCCATTCATTTACAGGAAATTTCGGGAAATCCCAGAATTTTTTGAATATTTGTTAAGGGCACAATTGTCCTGGATGATATGAATGTGCATGAAGATAGTAGCATTTGTTGTCCCAACTAAGAGGAATGCTTTGAAGGGGGAATTGTCAAAAACGGTTGAAAAATGTGTATTGTGAAACATTTTCCAGGAAGAGGGGAAAATAGGGCTTTGAAAAACTTTTGAACTTAGTAGTCTGATTGTCCAAGGTGAGTGGAGTGTGTGGTCGGTGGAACGGTTCAAATCGTATAAGAAAGGTGGGATATGGAGACGTTTCTATTTTGCCCATTAATTGTCAATGGGGAGAAATTCCTGGAATTTCCGAGAATTTTGGGAAAGGGAAAACATGTTTTGTCTTAAAGATCTTGGAAGAGTAGTAGTAAGTGTGGATGGTTAAAAGATCAGTCAAAAATGGCACAAAATGTTGAGACTTAAGAGCTTTCTAGAACTTTGAATATGTCCATTCATTTACTGGAAATTTCAGGAAAACACGGAATTTTTTGAATATTTGCTACTGGCACAATTGTCTTAGATTATATGAATTTGCATGAAGATAGTAGCATTTGTTGTCCCAACTAAGAGGAATGCTTTGAAGGTGGAATTGTCAAAAACGGTTGAAAAATGTGGATTGTGAAATATTTTCCAGGAAGAGGGGAAAATGGGGCTTTGAAAAACTTTTGAACTTAGTAGTCTGATTGTCCAAGGTGAATGGCGTGTGTGGTCGGTGGAACGGTTCAAATCGGATAAGAAAGGTGGGATATGGAGACGTTTCTATATTGCCCATTAATTGTCAATGGGGAGAAATTCCTGGAATTTACGGGAATTTTGTGAAAGGGAAAACATGTTTTGTCTTAAAGATCTTGGAAGAGTAGTATGTGTGGATGGTTGAAAGATCAGTCAAAAATGGCACAAAATGTTGACCTAAGAGCTTTGTAGAACTTTGAATATGTCCATTCATTTACTGGAAATTTCGGGAAAACACGGAATTTTTTGGATATTTGCTACTGGCACAATTGTCCTAGATTATATGAATTTGCATGAAGATAGTAGCATTTGTTGTCCCAACTAAGAGAAATGCTTTGAAGGTGGAATTGTCAAAAACGGTTGAAAAATGTGGATTGTGAAACATTTTCCAGGAAGAGGGGAAAATAGGGCTTTGAAAAACTTTTGAACTTAGTAGTCTGATTGTCCAAGGTGAGTGGAGTGTGTGGTCGGTGGAACGGTTCAAATCGGATAAGAAAGGTGGGATATGGAGACGTTTCTATATCGGCCATTAATTGTCAATGGGGAGAAATTCCTGGAATTTACGGGAATTTGGGGAAATGGAAAACATGTTTTGTCTTAAAGATCTTGGAAGAGTAGTAGTATGTGTGGATGGTTGAAAGATCAGTAAAAAATGGCACAAAATGTTGACCTAAGAGCTTTGTAGAACTTTGACTATGTCCATGCATTTACTGGAAATTTCGGGAAATCCCAGAATTTTTTGAATATTTCCTACGGGCAGAACTGTCCGAGATGATATGAATTTGCATGAAAATAGTAACATTTGTTGTCCCAACTAAGAGGAATGCTTTGAAGGGGGAATTGTCAAAAACGGTTGAAAAATGTGGATTGTGAAATATTTTCCAGGAAGAGGGGAAAATGGGGCTTTGAAAAACTTTTGAACTTAGTAGTCTGATTGTCCAAGGTGAATGGCGTGTGTGGTCGGTGGAACGGTTCAAATCGGATAAGAAAGGTGGGATATGGAGACGTTTCTATATTGCCCATTAATTGTCAATGGGGAGAAATTCCTGGAATTTACGGGAATTTTGTGAAAGGGAAAACATGTTTTGTCTTAAAGATCTTGGAAGAGTAGTATGTGTGGATGGTTGAAAGATCAGTCAAAAATGGCACAAAATGTTGACCTAAGAGCTTTGTAGAACTTTGAATATGTCCATTCATTTACTGGAAATTTCGGGAAAACACGGAATTTTTTGGATATTTGCTACTGGCACAATTGTCCTAGATTATATGAATTTGCATGAAGATAGTAGCATTTGTTGTCCCAACTAAGAGAAATGCTTTGAAGGTGGAATTGTCAAAAACGGTTGAAAAATGTGGATTGTGAAACATTTTCCAGGAAGAGGGGAAAATAGGGCTTTGAAAAACTTTTGAACTTAGTAGTCTGATTGTCCAAGGTGAGTGGAGTGTGTGGTCGGTGGAACGGTTCAAATCGGATAAGAAAGGTGGGATATGGAGACGTTTCTATATCGGCCATTAATTGTCAATGGGGAGAAATTCCTGGAATTTACGGGAATTTGGGGAAATGGAAAACATGTTTTGTCTTAAAGATCTTGGAAGAGTAGTAGTATGTGTGGATGGTTGAAAGATCAGTAAAAAATGGCACAAAATGTTGACCTAAGAGCTTTGTAGAACTTTGACTATGTCCATGCATTTACTGGAAATTTCGGGAAATCCCAGAATTTTTTGAATATTTCCTACGGGCAGAACTGTCCGAGATGATATGAATTTGCATGAAAATAGTAACATTTGTTGTCCCAACTAAGAGGAATGCTTTGAAGGGGGAATTGTCAAAAACGGTTGAAAAATGTGGATTGTGAAACATTTTCCAGGAAGAGGGGAAAATAGGGCTTTGAAAAACTTTTGAACTTAGTAGTCTGATCGTCCAAGGTGAGTGGAGTGTGTGGTCGGTGGAACGGTTCAAATCGGATAAGAAAGGTGGGATATGGAGACGTTTCTACATTGCCCATTAATTGTCAATGGGGAGAAATTCCTGGAATTTCCGGGAATTTTGTGAAAGGGAAAACATGTTTTGTCTTAAAGATCTTGGAAGAGTAGTAGTATGTGTGGATGGTTGAAAGATCAGTCAAAAAATGGCACAAAATGTTGAGATTTAAGAGCTTTGTAGAACTTTGAATATGTCCATTCATTTACTGGAAATTTCGGGAAATTCCAGAATTTTTTTTTATATTTGCTACTGGCACAACTGTCCTAGATGATATGAATTTGCATGAAGATAGTAGCATTTGTTGTCCCAACTAAGAGGAATGCTTTGAAGGGGGAATTGTCAAAAACAGTTGAAAAATGTGGATTGTGAAACATTTTCCAGGAAGATGGGGAAAATAGGGCTTTGAAAAACTTTTGAACTTAGTAGTCTGATTGTCCAAGGTGAGTGGCGTGTGTGGTCGGTGGAACGGTTCAAATCGGATAAGAAAGGTGGGATATGGAGACGTTTCTATATCAGTCATTAATTGTCAATGGGGAGAAATTCCTGGAATTTCCGAGAATTTTATGTAAGGGAAAACATGTTTTGTCTTAAAGATCTTGGAAGAGAAGAATGTGTGGATGGTTGAAAGATCAGTCAAAAATGGCACAAAATGTTGACCTAAGAGCTTTGTAGAACTTTGAATATGTCCATTCATTTACTGGAAATTCCGGGAAATCCCAGAATTTTTTGAATATTTGCTACGGGCACAATTGTCCTAGATGATATGAATTTGCATGAAGATAGTAGCATTTGTTGTCCCAACTAAGAGGAATGCTTTGAAGGTGGAATTGTCAAAAACGGTTGAAAAATGTGGATTGTGAAACATTTTCCAGGAAGAGGGGAAAATAGGGATTTGAAAAACTTTTGAACTTAGTAGTCTGATTGTCCAAGGTGAGTGGCGTGTGTGGTCGGTGGAACGGTTCAATTCGGATAAGAAAGGTGGGATATGGAGACATTTCTATATCGGCGATTAATTGTCAATGGGGAGAAATTCCTGGAATTTCCGGGAATTTTGTGAAAGGGGAAACATTTTTTGTCTTAAAGATCTTGGGAGAGTAGTAGTATGTGTGGATGGTTGAAAGATCAGTCAAAAATGGCACAAAATGTTGACCTAAGAGCTTTGTAGAACTTTGAATATGTCCATTCATTTACTGGAAATTTCGGGAAATCCCAGAATTTTTTGAATATTTGCTACGAGCAGAACTGTCCTAGATTATAAGAATTTGCATGAAGATAGTAGCATTTGTTGTCCCAACGAAAAAGAATGCTTTGAAGGTGGAATTGTCAAAAACGGTTGAAAAATGTGGATTGTGAAACATTTTCCAGGAAGAGGGGAAAATAGGGCTTTGAAAAACTTTTGAACTTAGTAGTCTGATTGTCTAAGGTGAGTGGCGTGTGTGGTCGGTGGAACGGTTCAAATCGGATAAGAAAGGTGGGATATGGAGACGTTTCTACATTGCCCTTTAATTGTCAATGGGGAGAAATTCCTGGAATTTCCGAGAATTTTGGGAAATGGAAAACATGTTTTGTCTTAAAGATCTTGGAAGAGTAGTAGTATGTGTGGATGGTTGAAAGATCAGTCAAAAAATGGCACAAAATGTTGACCTAAGAGCTTTGTAGAACTTTGAATATGTCCATTCATTTACTGGAAATTTCGGGAAATCCCAGAATTTTTTGAATATTTGCTACTGGCAGGACTGTTCTCGATGATATGAATTTACATGAAGATAGTAGCATTTGTTGTCCCAACTAAGAGGAATGCTTTGAAGGGGGAATTGTCAAAAACGGTTGAAAAATGTGTATTGTGAAACATTTTCCAGGAAGAGGGGAAAATAGGGCTTTGAAAAACTTTTGAACTTAGTAGTCTGATTGTCCAAGGTGAGTGGCGTGTGTGGTCGGTGGAACGGTTCAAATCGGATAAGAAAGGTGGGATATGGAGACGTTTCTATTTTGCCCTTTAATTGTCAATGGGGAGAAATTCCTGGAATTTCCGGGAATTTTGTGAAAGGGAAAACTTGTTTTGTCTTAAAGATCTTGGAAGAGTAGTAGTATGTGTGGATGGTTGAAAGATCAGTCAAAAAATGGCACAAAATGTTGACCTAAGAGCTTTGTAGAACTTTGAATATGTCCATGCATTTACTGGAAATTTCGGGAAATCCCAGAATTTTTTGAATATTTGCTATGAGCAGAACTGTCCGAGATGATATGAATTTGCATGAAGATAGTAGCATTTGTTGTCCCAACTAAGAGGAATGCTTTGAAGGTGGAATTGTCAAAAACGGTTGAAAAATGTGGATTGTGAAAAATTTTCCAGGAAGAGGGGAAAATAGGGCTTTGAAAAACTGAAAATTCCTGGAATTCATGCAGACTCTTAAGTCTCAACATTTTGTGCCATTTTTTTTTACTGATCTTTCAACCATCCACACATATTACTACTCTTCCAAGATCTTTAAGACGAAACATGTTTTCCATTTCCCAAAATTCTCGGAAATTCCAGGAATTTCTCCCCATTGACAATTAATGGGCAATATAGAAACGTCTCCATATCCCACCTTTCTTATCCGATTTGAACCGTTCCACCGACCACACACGCCACTCACCTTGGACAATCAGACTACTAAGTTCAAAAGTTTTTCAAAGCCCTATTTTCCCCTCTTCCTGGAAAATGTTTCACAATCCTCATTTTTCAACCGTTTTTGACAATTCCACCTCCACCTCTTCCTGGAAAATTCATGAAGATAGTAGCATTTGTTGTCACAACTAAGAGGAATGCTTTGAAGGGGGAATTGTCAAAAACGGTTGAAAAATGTGTATTGTGAAACATTTTCCAGGAAGAGGGGAAAATAGGGCTTTGAAAAACTGAAAATTCCTGGAATTCATGCAGACTCTTAAGTCTCAACATTTTGTGCCATTTTTTTTACTGATCTTTCAACCATCCACACATATTACTACTCTTCCAAGATCTTTAAGACGAAACATGTTTTCCATTTCCCAAAATTCTCGGAAATTCCAGGAATTTCTCCCCATTGACAATTAATGGGCAATATAGAAACGTCTGCATATCCCACCTTTCTTATCCGATTTGAACCGTTCCACCGACCACACACGCCACTCACCTTGGACAATCAGACTACTAAGTTCAAAAGTTTTTCAAAGCCCTATTTTCCCCTCTTCCTGGAAAATGTTTCACAATCCACATTTTTCAACCGTTTTTGACAATTCCACCTTCACCTCTTCCTGGAAAATTTATGAAGATAGTAGCATTTGTTGTCCCAACTAAGAGGAATGCTTTGAAGGGGGAATTGTCAAAAACGGTTGAAAAATGTGGATTGTGAAACATTTTCCAGGAAGAGGTGAAAATAGGGCTTTGAAAAACTGAAAATTCCTGGAATTCATGCACACTCTTAAGTCTCAACATTTTGTGCCATTTTTTTTACTGATCTTTCAACCATCCACACATACTACTACTCTTCTAAGATCTTTAAGACGAAACATGTTTTCCATTTCCCAAAATTCTCGGAAATTCCAGGAATTTCTCCCCATTGACAATTAAAGGGCAATATAGAAACGTCTCCATATCCCACCTTTCTTATCCGATTTGAACCGTTCCACCGACCACACACGCCACTCACTTTGGACAATCAGACTACTAAGTTCAAAAGTTTTTCAAAGCCCAATTTTCCCCTCTTCCTGGAAAATGTTTCACAATCCTCATTTTTCAACCGTTTTTGACAATTCCACCTCCACCTCTTCCTGGAAAATTCATGAAGATAGTAGCATTTGTTGTCACAACTAAGAGGAATGCTTTGAAGGGGGAATTGTCAAAAACGGTTGAAAAATGTGGATTGTGAAACATTTTCCAGGAAGAGGGGAAAATAGGGCTTTGAAAAACTGAAAATTCCTGGAATTCATGCAGACTCTTAAGTCTCAACATTTTGTGCCATTTTTTTTACTGATCTTTCAACCATCCACACATACTACTCTTCCAAGATCTTTAAGACGAAACATGTTTTCCATTTCCCAAAATTCTCGGAAATTCCAGGAATTTCTCCCCATTGACAATTAATGGGCAATATAGAAACGTCTCCATATCCCACCTTTCTTATCCGATTTGAACCGTTCCACCGACCACACACGCCACTCACCTTGGACAATCAGACTACTAAGTTCAAAAGTTTTTCAAAGCCCTATTTTCCCCTCTTCCTGGAAAATGTTTCACAATCCACATTTTTCAACCGTTTTTGACAATTCCACCTTCACCTCTTCCTGGAAAATTTATGAAGATAGTAGCATTTGTTGTCACAACTAAGAGGAATGCTTTGAAAGGGGAATTGTCAAAAACTGTTGAAAAATGTGGATTGTGAAACATTTTCCAGGAAGAGGTGAAAATAGGGCTTTGAAAAACTGAAAATTCCTGGAATTCATGCAGACTCTTAAGTCTCAACAGTTTGTGCCATTTTTTTGACTGATCTTTCAACCATCCACACATACTACTCTTCTAAGATCTTTAAGACAAAACATGTTTTCCATTTCCCAAAATTCTCGGAAATTCCAGGAATTTCTCCCCATTGACAATTAATGGCCAATATAGAAACGTCTCCATATCCCACCTTTCTTATCCGATTTGAACCGTTCCACCGACCACACACGCCACTCACCTTGGACAATCAGACTACTAGGTTCAAAAGTTTTTCAAAGCCCTATTTTCCCCTCTTCCTGGAAAATGTTTCACAATCCACATTTTTCAACCGTTTTTGACAAATTCCACCTTCACCTCTTCCTGGAAAATTTATGAAGATAGTAGCATTTGTTGTCACAACTAAGAGGAATGCTTTGAAGGGGGAATTGTCAAAAACGGTTGAAAAATGTGGATTGTGAAACATTTTCCAGGAAGAGGGGAAAATAGGGCTTTGAAAAACTGAAAATTCCTGGAATTCATGCAGACTCTTAAGTCTCAACATTTTGTGCCATTTTTTTTACTGATCTTTCAACCATCCACACATATTACTACTCTTCCAAGATCTTTAAGACAAAACATGTTTTCCATTTCCCAAAATTCTCGGAAATTCCAGGAATTTCTCCCCATTGACAATTAAAGGGCAATATAGAAACGTCTCCATATCCCACCTTTCTTATCCGATTTGAACCGTTCCACCGACCACACACGCCACTCACCTTGGACAATCAGACTACCAAGTTCAAAAAAATTCCAGGAATTCCCGGTTTTGCAAAGCCCCATTTTCACCTCTTCCTGGAAAATGTTTCACAATCCACATTTTTCAACCGTTTTTGACAATTCCCCCTTCAAAGCATTCCTTTTAGTTGTGACAACAAATGTTACTATTTTCATGCATATTCATATAATCTAGGACAATTGTGCCCGCAACAAATATTCAAAAAATTCTGGGATTTCCCGAAATTTCCAGTAAATAAATGGACATATTCAAAGTTCTACAAAGCTCTTAGGTCAACATTTTGTGCCATTTTTTACTGATCTTTCAACCATCCACACATATTACTACTCTTCCAAGATCTTTAAGACGAAACATGTTTTCCATTTCCCAAAATTCTCGGAAATTCCAGGAATTTCTCCCCATTGACAATTAATGACCGATATAGAAACGTCTCCATATCCCACTTTTCTTATCCGATTTGAACCGTTCCACCGACCACACACGCCACTCACCTTGGACAATCAGACTACTAAGTTCAAAAGTTTTTCAAAGCCCTATTTTCCCCTCTTCCTGGAAAATGTTTCACAATCCACATTTTTCAACCGTTTTTGACAATTCCACCTTCACCTCTTCCTGGAAAATTTATGAAGATAGTAGCATTTGTTGTCACAACTAAGAGGAATGCTTTGAAGGGGGAATTGTCAAAAACGGTTGAAAAATGTGGATTGTGAAACATTTTCCAGGAAGAGGGGAAAATAGGGCTTTGAAAAACTGAAAATTCCTGGAATTCATGCAGACTCTTAAGTCTCAACATTTTGTGCCATTTTTTTTTTACTGATCTTTCAACCATCCACACATATTACTACTCTTCCAAGATCCTTAAGACAAAACATGTTTTCCCTTTCACAAAATTCCCGGAAATTCCAGGAATTTCTCCCCATTGACAATTAATGACCAATATAGAAACATCTTCATATCCCACCTTTCTTATCCGATTTGAACCGTTCCACCGACCACACACGCCACTCACCTTGGACAATCAGACTACTAAGTTCAAAAGTTTTTCAAAGCCCTATTTTCCCCTCTTCCTGGAAAATGTTTCACAATCCACATTTTTCAACCGTTTTTTGACAATTCCACCTTTACCTCTTCCTGGAAAATTTATGAAGATAGTAGCATTTGTTGTCACAACTAAGAGGAATGCTTTGAAGGGGGAATTGTCAAAAACGGTTGAAAAATGTGGATTGTGAAACATTTTCCAGGAAGAGGGGAAAATAGGGCTTTGAAAAACTGAAAATTCCTGGAATTCATGCAGACTCTTAAGTCTCAACATTTTGTGCCATTTTTGACTGATCTTTCAACCATCCACACATATTACTACTCTTCCAAGATCTTTAAGACAAAACATGTTTTCCATTTCCCAAAATTCTCGGAAATTCCAGGAATTTCTCCCCATTGACAATTAAAGGGCAATATAGAAACGTCTCCATATCCCACCTTTCTTATCCGATTTGAACCGTTCCACCGACCACACACGCCACTCACCTTGGACAATCAGACTACTAAGTTCAAAAGTTTTTCAAAGCCCTATTTTCCCCTCTTCCTGGAAAATGTTTCACAATCCACATTTTTCAACCGTTTTTGACAATTCCACCTTCACCTCTTCCTGGAAAATTTATGAATATAGTAGCATTTGTTGTCACAACTAAGAGGAATGCTTTGAAGGGGGAATTGTCCAAAATGGTTGAAAAATGTGGATTGTGAAACATTTTCCAGGAAGAGGGGAAAATAGGGCTTTGAAAAACTGAAAATTCCTGGAATTCATGCAGACTCTTAAGTCTCAACATTTTGTGCCATTTTTTTTGACTGATCTTTCAACCATCCACACATATTACTACTCTTCCAAGATCTTTAAGACAAAACATGTTTTCCATTTCCCAAAATTCTCGGAAATTCCAGGAATTTCTCCCCATTGACAATTAAAGGGCAATATAGAAACGTCTCCATATCCCACCTTTCTTATCCGATTTGAACCGTTCCACCGACCACACACGCCACTCACCTTGGACAATCAGACTACCAAGTTCAAAAAAATTCCAGGAATTCCCGGTTTTGCAAAGCCCCATTTTCACCTCTTCCTGGAAAATGTTTCACAATCCACATTTTTCAACCGTTTTTGACAATTCCACCTTCAAAGCATTCCTTTTAGTTGTGACAACAAATGTTACTATTTTCATGCAAATTCATATAATCTAGGACAATTGTGCCGGCAACAAATATTCAAAAAATTCTGGGATTTCCCGAAATTTCCAGTAAATGAATGGACATATTCAAAGTTCTACAAAGCTCTTAGGTCAACATTTTGTGCCATTTTTGACTGATCTTTCAACCATCCACACATACTACTACTCTCCCAAGATCTTTAAGACAAAACATCTTTTCCCTTTCACAAAATTCCCGGAAATTCCAGGAATTTCTCCCCATTGACAATTAATGACCAATATAGAAACATCTTCATATCCCACCTTTCTTATCCGATTTGAACCGTTCCACCGACCACACACGCCACTCACCTTGGACAATCAGACTACTAAGTTCAAAAGTTTTTCAAAGCCCTATTTTCCCCTTTTCCTGGAAAATGTTTCACAATCCACATTTTTCAACCGTTTTTGACAATTCCACCTCCACCTCTTCCTGGAAAATTTATGAAGATAGTAGCATTTGTTGTCACAACTAAGAGGAATGCTTTGAAGGGGGAATTGTCAAAAACGGTTGAAAAATGTGGATTGTGAAACATTTTCCAGGAAGAGGTGAAAATAGGGCTTTGAAAAACTGAAAATTCCTGGAATTCATGCAGACTCTTAAGTCTCAACATTTTGTGCCATTTTTTTTTGACTGATCTTTCAACCATCCACACATATTACTACTCTTCCAAGATCTTTAAGACAAAACATGTTTTCCATTTCCCAAAATTCTCGGAAATTCCAGGAATTTCTCCCCATTGACAATTAATGGGCAATATAGAAACGTCTCCATACCCCACCTTTCTTATCCGATTTGAACCGTTCCACCGACCACACACGCCACTCACCTTGGACAATCAGACTACTAAGTTCAAAAGTTTTTCAAAGCCCTATTTTCCCCTCTTCCTGGAAAATGTTTCACAATCCACATTTTTCAACCGTTTTGGACAATTCCACCTTCACGTCTTCCTGGAAAATTTATGAAGATAGTAGCATTTGTTGTCACAACTAAGAGGAATGCTTTGAAGGGGGAATTGTCAAAAACGGTTGAAAAATTTGGATTGTGAAACATTTTCCAGGAAGAGGTGAAAATAGGGCTTTGAAAAACTGAACATTCCTGGAATTCATGCAGACTCTTAAGTCTCAACATTTTGTGCCATTTTTTTTTACTGATCTTTCAACCATCCACACATATTACTACTCTTCCAAGATCTTTAAAACAAAACATGTTTTCCATTTCCCAAAATTCTCGGAAATTCCAGGAATTTCTCCCCATTGACAATTAATGGGCAATATAGAAACGTCTCCATATCCCACCTTTCTTATCCGATTTGAACCGTTCCACCGACCACACACGCCACTCACCTTGGACAATCAGACTACTAAGTTCAAAAGTTTTTCAAAGCCCTATTTTCCCCTCTTCCTGGAAAATGTTTCACAATCCTCATTTTTCAACCGTTTTTGACAATTCCACCTTCACCTCTTCCTGGAAAATTTATGAAGATAGTAGCATTTGTTGTCACAACTAAGAGGAATGCTTTGAAGGGGGAATTGTCAAAAACGGTTGAAAAATGTGGATTGTGAAACATTTTCCAGGAAGAGGTGAAAATGGGGCTAAACAAACATTAAAACCTTTAAACATTTCCAAGCTCCAGTATGTTTTCTTTGCAACTCCAGACCAGGTGAAGGTTTTTCGACCCCTGAGGTTGACTGTGGGGGAATAATGGAAGTCCACAATGTTGATGTTCTCCAAACAAAGCAAAGGTCAAAGGGTGTAATTGGTCAGATTTGTCTTCCACCTGAAGGATAAGTGATGGTGACATTTGTGAATATTAGTTACAGATGCCCATTAAAGATTCTGACATTTTACCCTTAATCGCACAGCAGGAGGCCGACTTTACTCGTACTACGTTTGTTTTGCAAAGGTCATGTTGTCTTTCCTATTCTTTGTGGTCTCCATATCATGTCATGCTGGTTCTCTGGTCCAAATGTTGTTGTACAGACCATTTTCTGACCATTTCTTCTTATTTACGTGCCTCCACTTTGACGCCGTCTTCTACTCGTCACTCAAAAGGAGATTTTAGTGTCTGGAAAACAACTGCTTTAAGTCATAACTTAAAGGTTGGCGTTTGAACGAGACAGGTAGTCTCTTCTTCAGGATAGGGCTATCACTTTTGCATTCCGAAGTCCCAATTAGGGCCCTCTTTCCTACGAAACGTGATCCAATCCACCTGCGTGTATCAAACTAAGGGGCCTTATCTTATTATTTAATACCATTGCTCACTCAAACCTGATGGTTTGCTTTCTCCAAGACGAATATGAACATTCACCATATGTAGAACATAAGATGAGTTAATTAACACACTTCATTGGCCACCTAGAAAAAGATGATTTTTACATGTTAGAATGCAAAAAAAAAACTAAAAAACTTTTGCTTTCTTGTCTCTCATAATGATTGTCAACAAAAAAGTGCAGTTCCCGTTTAAATGACATTTACTGGAATTTAATTTGGCCTCCAAATATCGATTATCGGCTTCGTTGACTACTAATAATCGGTATCGGCTCTGCAAAAAAACATATTTTAATGTTTTTCATTCATTCAAAAGGAGATGTTTGTGTGTAAGTGTTTGGAAAACAACTGTTTTAAGTCCTAACTTAAAGGTTGGTGTTTGAACTAGACAGGTAGTCTCTTCTTCAGGATAGGGCTATCACTTTTGCATTCCGAAGTCCCAATTAGGGCCTCTTTCCTACGAGACGTGATCCAATCCACCTGCGGGTATCAAACTAAGGGGTTTTATCTTATTATTTAATACCATTGCTCACTCAAACCTGATGGTTTTGCTTTTTCCAAGACGAATATGAACATTCACCATATGTGGAACATAAGATGAGTTAATTAACACACTTCATTGGCCACCTAGAAAAAGATGATTTTTACATGTTAGAATGCAAAAAAAACCTAAAAAACTTTTGCTTTCTTGTCTCTCATAATGATTGTCAACAAAAAAGTGCAGTTCCCGTTTAAATGACATTTACTGCAATTTAATATGGCATCCAAATATCAATTATCGGCTTCGTTTACTACTAATAATCGGTATCGACTCTTGGAAAAAACATATTTGAATGTTTTTCATTCATTCAAAAGGAGATGTTCGTGTCTTAGTGTCTGGAAAACAACTGCTTTAAGTCATAACTTAAAGGTTGCCGTTTGATCTAGACAGGTAGTCTCTTCTTCAGGATAGGGCTATCACTTTTGCATTCCGAAGTCCCAATTAGGGCCCTCTTTCCTACGAAACGTGATCCAATCCACCTGCGGGTATCAAACTAAGGGGCCTTATCTTATTATTTAATACCATTGCTCACTCAAACCTGATGGTTTTGTTTTCTCCAAGACGAATATGAACATTCACCATATGTAGAACATAATATGAGTTAATTAACACACTTCATTGGCCACCTAGAAAAAGATGATTTTTACATGTTAGAATGCAAAAAAAAAACTAAAAAACTTTTGCTTTCATTAAATTGTCAACAAAAAAGTGCAGTTCCCCTTTAAATGACATTTACTGCAATTTAATATGGCATCCAAATATCGATTATCGGCTTCGTTTACTACTAATAATCGGTATCGGCTCTGCGAAAAAACATATTTGAATGTTTTTCATTCATTCAAAAGGAGATGTTTGTGTGTTTGTGTCTGGAAAACAACTGCTTTAAGTCATAACTCAAAGGATGGCGTTTGATCTAGACAGGTAGTCTCTTCTTCAGGATAGGGCTATCACTTTTGCATTCCGAAGTCCCAATTAGGGCCTCTTTCCTACAAGAAGTGATCCAATCCACCTGCGGGTATCAAACTAAGGGGCCTTATCTTATTATTTAATACCATTGCTCACTCAAACCTGATATTTTGCTTTCTCCAAGACAAATATGAACATTCACCATATGTAGAACATAAGATGAGTTAATTAACACACTTCACTGGCCACCTAGAAAAAGATGATTTTTACATGTTAGAATGCAAAAAAAAAAACTAAAAAACTTTTGCTTTCTTGTCTCTCATAATGATTGTCAACAAAAAAGCACAGTTCCCGTTTAAATGACATTTACTGCTATTTATTATGGCATCCAAATATCGATTATTGGCTTCGTTGACTACTAATAATCGGTATCGACTCTGCGAAAAAACATATTTGAATGTTTTTCATTCATTCAAAAGGAGATGTTTGTGTGTTAGTGTCCGGAAAACAACTGCTTTAAGTCATAGCTTAAAGGTTGGCGTTTGATCTAGACAGGTAGTCTCTTCTTCAGGATAGGGCTATCACTTTTGCATTCCGAAGTCCCAATTAGGGCGCTCTTTCCTACGAGACGTGATCCAATCCACCTGCGGGTATCAAACTAAGGGGCCTTATCTTATTATTTAATACCATTGCTCACTCAAACCTGATGGTTTTGCTTTCTCCAAGACGAATATGAACATTCACCATATGTGGAACATAAAATGAGTTAATTAACACACTTCATTGGCCACCTAGAAAAAGATGATTTTTACATGTTAGAATGCAAAAAAAAAACTAAAAAACTTTTGCTTTCATTAAATTGTCAACAAAAAAGTGCAGTTCCCCTTTAAATGACATTTACTGCAATTTAATATGGCATCCAAATATCGATTATCGGCTTCGTTTACTACTAATAATCGGTATCGGCTCTGCAAAAAAACATATTTGAATGTTTTTCATTCATTCGAAAGTAGATGTTCGTGTGTTAGTGTCCGGAAAACAACTGCTTTAAGTCATAACTTAAAGGATGGCGTTTGATCTAGACAGGTAGTCTCTTCTTCAGGATAGGGCTATCACTTTTGCATTCCGAAGTCCCAATTAGGGCCTCTTTCCTACGAGACGTGATCCAATCCACCTGCGGGTATCAAACTAAGGGGCCTTATCTTATTATTTAATACCATTGCTCACTCAAACCTGATGGTTTTGTTTTCTCCAAGACGAATATGAACATTCACCATATGTAGAACATAATATGAGTTAATTAATACACTTCATTGGGCACCTAGAAAAAGATGATTTTTACATTTTAGAATGCAAAAAAAAACTAAAAAACTTTTGCTTTCTTGTCTCTCATAATGATTGTCAACAAAAAAGTGCAGTTCCCATTTAAATGACATTTACTGCAATTTAAAATGGCATCCAAATATCGATTATCGGCTTCGTTGACTACTTATAATCGGTATCGACTCTGCGGGAATTTTTTTTTCAATGTTTTTCATTCATTCAAAAGGAGATGTTCGTGTGTTAGTGTCTGGAAAACAACTGCTTTAAGTCATAGCTTAAAGGTTGGCGTTTGAACTAGACAGGTAGTCTCTTCTTCAGGATAGGGCTATCACTTTTGCATTCCGAATCCCAATTAGGGCCCTCTTTCCTACGAGAAGTGATCCATTCCACCTGCAGATATCAAACTAAGGGGCAATGTCTTATTATGTTTTTCCTTCACTGGATTATTGTTGTTAGTTTTAACCCCCATCCAAGTAGTGTGTGTCCGAGCTGAGATGCTCGTCGTCAAACTCTCCACATAAAAGCCTCGCGAAGGTTGTAAGATGATATTTTAGAGGCCGGGTCCTCCGCGGAGAGACACGTGAGAGTGCATTGTCTTCACAGCTGGGAGGAGATCCGCCATAAATCCTGGCCGCACTCTCACAACGAGGGACGTCTTCTTCACTGCGGGGACGCTTAAAAGCTGCCGCCGTCCGACCCTCCTGACCACCAGCAGGGGGGATGTTTCTGCATGATGGACTGCATGTGTCCGTCCACGCGCACAGGAGGGAGCGTGTGTGTGTGCGTGTGTGTGTGTGTGTGTGTGTGTGTGCGTGTGTGTGTGTGTGTGTGTGTGTGTGTGTGTGTGTGTGTGTGTAGGGGGGAGGGGTCGTTCACCACATCCAGAAATAATCCAATTCCACGGGAGGATGAATCAAACCTCCACCCTGCCGGTCTCAAGCTCACCACCATGAAAACAGCTTTAGGTTTGCCGAGGTGAGACCCCAGAGTCTCTTGCCGTGTGTGTGTGTGTGTGTGTGTGTGTGTGTGTGTGTGTGTGTGTGTGTGTGTGTGTGTGTGTGTATGTGTGTGTGTGTGTGTGTGTGTGTTCTTGTATTTCCGCCCTTCTTGAGACATGAAGAAGGATGTGTCGACTTTTTTCTTATAAAATTGGGGACAATTTCTCATATTCTTTGCAATATTTTCTCATAACATTCTGACTTTTTAATGTAAAATTATTACTTTTTAATGCAAATTGGTGACCTTTGTCATATAAAATTCTGACTTTTATCCCAATATTGCCACATTTTTTGTTATTGTAAAATAGTGACATTTTTTTTAGTAAAACTATGACTTTTGTCATATTTTTGCCAAGTAAAATTCCAATTATTGTTATAATATTGCCAACATTTTTAAGGTGTCTTATAAAATTGCGACTTTTGTCGAGTAAAATTATGAAGTGCTCCCCCTCTTGTCAACATATGAAATAACAAGTGTGTGTAAGAAATTGAAATGCGCCCCCTTTGGCTACAATTTATTTAAAAAAAAAAAAAATGTATATAGAGACATACTGTAATAACTTGAAATAAATAATGATTAAAAAACAATTACAAACAAAATATTTAAAAAATAACTAAAATCAGTCTTTTTCTCACAATGTGTCGACTTTTTTCTTATAAAATTGGGAACAATTTAAGTTTTTTTTATAAAATTTCGCCTTTTGTCGAGTAAAATTATGAAGTGCTCCCCCTCTTGTCAACATATGAAATAACAAGTGTGTGTAAGAAATTGAAATGCGCCCCCTTTGGCCAAAATTAATTAAAAATATAAATACATATGTATATAGAGACATACTGTAATAACTTAAATTTAATAATGAAGATTAAAAAACAATTACAAACAAAATATTTAAAAAATAACTAAAATCAGTCTTTTTCTCACAATGTGTCGACTTTTTTCTTATAAAATTGGGGACAATTTCTCATATTCTTTGCAATATTTTCTCGTAACATTCTGACTTTTTAATGTAAAATTATTACTTTTTAATGCAAATTGGTGACCTTTGTCATATAAAATTCTGACTTTTATCCCAATATTGCCACATTTTTTGTTATTGTAAAATAGTGAAATTTTTTTGAGTAAAATTATGACTTTTGTCATATTTTTGCCAAGTAAAATTCCAATTATTATTATAATATTGCCAACATTTTTTAAGTTGTCTTATAAAATTGCGACTTTTGTCGAGTAAAATTATGAAGTGCTCCCCCTCTTGTCAACATATGAAATAACAAGTGTGTGTAAGAAATTGAAATGCGCCCCCTTTGGCTACAATTTATTTAAAAAAAAAAAAAATGTATATAGAGACATACTGTAATAACTTGAAATAAATAATGAAGATTAAAAAACAATTACAAACAAAATATTTAAAAAATAACTAAAATCAGTCTTTTTCTCACAATGTGTCGACTTTTTTCTTATAAAATTGGGAACAATTTAAGTTTTTTTTATAAAATTTCGCCTTTTGTCGAGTAAAATTATGAAGTGCTCCCCCTCTTGTCAACATATGAAATAACAAGTGTGTGTAAGAAATTGAAATGCGCCCCCTTTGGCCAAAATTAATTAAAAAAATAAATAAATATGTATATAGAGACATACTGTAATAACTTAAAGTTAATAATGAAGATTAAAAAACAATTACAAACAAAATATTTAAAAAATAACTAAAATCAGTCTTTTTCTCACAATGTGTCGACTTTTTTCTTATAAAATTGGGGACAATTTTTCATATTCTTTGCAATATTTTCTCGTAACATTCTGACTTTTTAATGTAAAATTATTACTTTTTAATGCAAATTGGTGACATTTGTCATATAAAATTCAGACTTTTGTCCCAATATTGCCACATTTTTTGTTATTGTAAAATAGTGACATTTTTTGAGTAAAATTATGACTTTTGTCATATTTTTGCCAAGTAAAATTCCAATTATTATCATAATATTGCCAACATTTTTAAGTTTTCTTATAAAATTGCGACTTTTGTCGAGTAAAATTATGAAGTGCTCCCCCTCTTGTCAACATATGAAATAACAAGTGTGTGTAAGAAATTGAAATGCGCCCCCTTTGGCCAAAATTAATTAAAAAAATAAATACATATGTATATAGAGACATACTGTAATAACTTAAAGTTAATAATGAAGATTAAAAAACAATTACAAACAAAATATTTAAAAAATAACTAAAATCAGTCTTTTTCTCACAATGTGTCGACTTTTTTCTGATAAAATTGGGAACAATTTCTCATATTCTTTGCAATATTTTCTCGTAACATTCTGACTTTTTAATGTAAAATTATTACTTTTTAATGCAAATTGGTGACCTTTGTCATATAAAATTCAGACTTTTATCCCAATATTGCCACATTTTTTGTTATTGTAAAATAGTGACTTTTTTTTAGTAAAATTATGACTTTTGTCATATTTTTGCCAAGTAAAATTCCAATTATTATTATAATATTGCCAACATTTTTAAGTTGTCTTATAAAATTGCGACTTTTGTCGAGTAAAATTATGAAGTGCTCCCCCTCTTGTCAACATATGAAATAACAAGTGTGTGTAAGAAATTGAAATGCGCCCCCTTTTGGCCAAAATTAATTAAAAAAATAAATACATATGTATATAGACACATACTGTAATAACTTAAAGTTAATAATGAAGATTAAAAAACAATTACAAACAAAATATTTTAAAAATAACTAAAATCAGTCTTTTTCTCACAATGTGTCGACTTTTTTCTTATAAAATTGGGAACAATTTCTCATATTCTTTGCAATATTTTCTCGTAACATTCTGACTTTTTCATGTAAAATTATTACTTTTTGATGCAAATTGGTGACATTTGTCATATAAAATTCTGACTTTTATCCCAATATTGCCACATTTTTGTTATTGTAAAATAGTGAAATTTATTTAGTAAAATTATGACTTTTGTCATATTTTTGCCAAGTAAAATTCCAATTATTATTATAATATTGCCAACATTTTTAAGTTTTCTTATAAAATTGCGACTTTTGTCGAGTAAAATTATGAAGTGCTCCCCCTCTTGTCAACATATGAAATAACAAGTGTGTGTAAGAAATTGAAATGCGCCCCCTTTGGCTACAATTTATTAAAAAAAATAAATTAAAAAAATGTATATAGAGACATACTGTAATAACTTGAAGTAAATAATGGAGATTAAAAACCAATTACAAACAAAACTTCTTCTTTTTTTAAATAAAACATTTATTAAAATCAATCTTTCTCACAATTGACTTTTTTTCTTATAAAATTGGGAACAATTTCTCATATTTTTTCTGTTTTTGTAATATTGCAATATCTTCTCGAAAAATTATTAATTTTTTATGTAAAATGTGTACTTTTTAATGCAAAGTGCTGACCTTTGTCTTGGAAAATTCAGACTTTTATCACAATATTGCCAACTTTTTGGTTGTTCTTGTAAAATAGTGACATTTTTTGGAGTAAAATGATGACTTTTGTCATCATTTTGCCAAGTAAAATTCCGATTATTATTATAATATTGCCAACATTTTAAAGTTTTCTTAAACAATTGTGTCTTTTGTCGAGTAAAATTATGACTCTTTTAATAAAATTGCCAACATATTAAACATTCCTTGTAAAATTGCGACTGTTATTGAGTAAAATTCCAACTTTTATCATAATATTGCACAAATGTTCAGTTTTTCTTGTGAAATGTTGACTTGCGTTGAGTAAAATGACAACTTTTATTATAATACTGCCGAAATTCTAAGTTTTTCTTGTGAAATTGTGACCTTTTTCTTGTGAAATTCCAACTCATTTTTCACAAGAAGCTTTTTTATATTTGCATAGTATGTATATATTATTCATGTTGTAAATACACTTCTTTATATATCTAGAAAGGCTGGCCCTAAAGAGGGAGGTATTTTTCACAGGGCTCAAGAAAGTGAGAAATACAAGTGTGTGTGTGTGTGTGTGTGTGTGTGTGTGTGTGTGTGTGTGTGTGTGTGTGTGTGTGTGTGTGTGTGTGTGTGTGTGTGTGTGTGTGTGTGTGTGTGTGAGAGAAGGAGGAGATTCCCCACGTCCACTTCCATGTGGATTTACCCATTTTATGGAGAACACATGATGCTGGGACAGCTTGTCTTCTGTCATTAGTATTCACACACACACACACACACACACACACACACACACACGCACACACACACACACACACACACACGCAGACTGGAAGAAAAAGTGATGCAAGAAGCGGTTGTCTGTCTTTGAAATACCTGGAAGTCCTTTCTCACAGTTTCATCTTCAGATTGTTGGTATTTCCTACCAGATGTTCTTCCTCACTTCTTCACAGCGCACTTCTTTTAGTTCCACTTCCTGCATGCCACACTCGTTTCCCCCCTCACCTGTACCTGATTGGCAGCCTGGCACACCTGCTTGCAGTCAGTTGCCTATCAGGCTGCTATTTATGCCTGCCTCGCCCTCCAGTCAGGGCTCCATGTTTGTTTCCTGGTTCCTGTTTCCCCCCCGCATGTGCACTTACCAATTGCACTGTTTCCTTTTTGACATTAAAGTCATGTTTTCCTGCGCATAATATTTGAACACAGAAAAAGTACCAAAAATTGGTACAGTTGAGTAAGGGGTATCAATTTCCAGGTACCAGACTCTGGTACTTTATTGGTTGGAATGTTTTAATAATAATATTTTATCTATTTGCTGCAAATTTACCTCCATCTTGTAAATCAAGACATGAATTGGGATTGAAGTGTCATTGCACATTGACGTAGAGCACAAAATGTACTTATATGACCTAATCCAAACAACCTTCCCTAGTCATGGTGGGGAAAAAAATCAGTCAACACACATGGTCACACATAACACAACCTGCTCACTGAACTTTGAGGGTGTAATAGAATAAAATATAAAGTTACACCCATTTAATTCCATTCCAATGCATGATGGGAAAAATGTGAAACACTCGCCGCACTTATCCATGTTTGGCGCATTTTAGCTGCTTGATATTTCTGATTGATGACAAAACTTTAAGGAGGTCGTCACAGAAGTAAACAAAGTATGAGTCAAACTTTCACATACTCTTAACATCAGTTATAGGAATTATATATCCATTATATTAACATGATATATAAACTTATATATTCAATGTTGTATTTGTGTTGTAGAATATTGGTTGGGAAATGACCAAAATTCAATGGTCAAATCAACGTAAAACCTGACATTGATTAAGCGTTAAAATGCATGTTTCAACGTAGTTTTGTTGTAGAATATTGGTTGGGAAATGACCAAATTTCAATGGTCAAATCAACGTCAGAACCCAACATTGATTAAATGTTAAAAAGCATGTTGTTTCAACATTGTATTTGTGTTGTAGAATATTGGTTGGGAAAATGACCAAATTTCAATGGTCAAATTAACGTCAGAACCCAACATTGATTAAATGTTAAAAAGCATGTTGTTTCAACGTTGTATTTGTGTTGTAAAATATTGGTTGGAAGAATGACCAAATTTCAATGGTCAAATCAATGTCAGGACCCAACATTAATTAAATGTCGTCAAAAAGAATGTTGTTTCAACGTTGTATTTGTGTTGTAGAATAGCAGTCAAGAAATGACTAAATTTCAATGGTCAAATCAACATCACAAACTGACATTGAATGAACATTAAAAAGCATGTTGTTTCAACGTTGTTTGTGTTGTAGAATATTGGTTAGGAAAATGACCAAAATTCAATGTTCAGTTCAACGTCACAACCTGACAATTAATAAACGTTAAAAAGCATGTTGTTTCAACGTTGTATTTGTGTTGTAGAATATTGGTTGGGAAAATGACCAAATTTCAATGGTCAAATTAACGTCAGAACCCAACATTGATTAAATGTTAAAAAGCATGTTGTTTCAACGTTGTATTTGTGTTGTAAAATATTGGTTGGAAGAATGACCAAATTTCAATGGTCAAATCAATGTCAGGACCCAACATTAATTAAATGTCGTCAAAAAGAATGTTGTTTCAACGTTGTATTTGTGTTGTAGAATAGCAGTCAAGAAATGACTAAATTTCAATGGTCAAATCAACATCACAAACTGACATTGAATGAACATTAAAAAGCATGTTGTTTCAACGTTGTTTGTGTTGTAGAATATTGGTTAGGAAAATGACCAAAATTCAATGTTCAGTTCAACGTCACAACCTGACAATTAATAAACGTTAAAAAGCATGTTGTTTCAACGTTGTATTTGTGTTGTAGAATATTGGTTAGGAAATGACCAAATTTCAATGGTCGAATCAACGTCAGAACCTGACATTGAATAAACGTTAAAAAGCATGTTGTTTCAACGTTGTATTTGTGTTGTAGAATATTGGTTGGGAAAATGACCAAATTTCAATGGTCAAATCAACGTCAGAACCCAACATTGATTAAATGTTAAAAAGCATGTTGTTTCAACGTAGTTTTGGTGTAGAATATTGGTTAAAAAAAATGACCAAATTTCAATGTTCAGTTCAACGTCACAACCTGACATTGAATGAACATTAAAAAAAAATATTTTTTCTTCAATGTTGATTTGTGTTGTAGAATATTGGTTAGGAAAATGACCAAATTTCAGTAGTCAAATCAACGTCACAACCTGACATTGATTAAACGTTAAAAAGCATGTTGTTTCAACGTAGTTTTGGTGTAGAATATTGGTTAGGAAAGTGACCAAATTTCAATGTTCAGTTCAACGTCACAACCTGACAATTAATAAACGTTAAAAAGCATGTTGTTTCAACGTAGTTTTGTTGTAGAACATTGGTTAGGAAAATGACCAAATTTCAATGTTCAGTTCAACGTCACAACCTGACATTGAATGAACGTTAAAAAGCATGTTGTTTCAACGTTGTATTTGTGTTGTAGAATATTGGTTGGGAAAATGACCAAATTTCAATGGTCAAATCAACGCCACAACCTGACATTGAATAAACGTTAAAAAGTATGTTGTTTCAACGTTGTATTTGTGTTGTAGAATATTGGTTGGGAAATGACCAAATTTCAATGGTCAAATCAACGTCAGAACCCAACATTGATTAAATGTTAAAAAGCATGTTGTTTCAACGTAGTTTTGGTGTAGAATATTGGTTAAAAAAAATGACCAAATTTCAATGTTCAGTTCAACGTCACAACCTGACATTGAATGAACATTAAAAGGCATGTTGTTTCAACGTTGTATTTGTGTTGTAGAATATTGGTTGGGAAATGTCAAAATTGTAATGGTCGAATCAACGTCACCCAACATTGATTAAACGTTAAAAAAGCATGTTGTTTCAACGTAGTTTGGGTGTAGAATATTGGTTAGGAAAATGACCAAATTTCAATGTCAAATCAACGACATTTAATGAACGTTAAAAAGAATGTTGTTTCAACGTTGTATTTGTGTTGTAGAATATTGGTTGGAAAAATTACCAAATTTCAATGTCAAATCAACGTCACAACCTGACAATTAATAAACGTTAAAAAGCATGTTGTTTCAACGTTGTATTTGTGTTGTAGAATATTGGTTGGGAAATCACCTTATTTCAATGGTCAAATCAACATCACAACCTGACATTGATTAAATATTAAAAAGCTTGTTGTTTCAACGTAGTTTTGTTGTAAAATATTGGTTAGGAAAATGACCAAATTTCAATGTCAAATCAACGTTAGAACCTGACATTGATTAAATGTTAAAAAGCATGTTGTTTCAACGTTGTATTTGTGTTGTAGAATATTGGTTGGAAAAATGACCAAATTTCAATGGTCAAATCAACGTCACAACCTGACATTGAATAAACGTCAAAAAGCATGTTGTTTCAACGTTGTATTTGTGTTGTAGAATATTTGTCGGAAAATGACCTAAATTCAATGTCAAAACAACGTCACAACCTGACATTGAATAAACGTCGTCAAAAAGCATGTTGTTTGAACGTTGTATTTGTGTTGTAGAATATTGGTTGGAAAAATAACCAAATTTCAATGTTCAGTTCAACGTCACAACCTGACATTGAATAAACGTTAAAAAGCATGTTGTTTCAACGTTGTATTTGTGTTGTAGAATAGTAGTTAAGAAATGACTAAATTTCAATGGTCAAATCAACGTCACAACCTGACATTAAATAAACGTTAAAAAGCATGTTGTTTCAACGTTGTATTTGTGTTGTAGAATATTGGTTAGGAAATGACCAAATTACAATGGTCAAATCAATGTCAGAACCCAACATTGATTAAACGTTAAAAAGCATGTTGTTTCAACGTAGTTTTGTTGTCAAATATTGGTTAGGAAAATGACCAAAATTCAATGGTCAAATCAACGTCACAACCTGACATTGATTAAACGTTAAAAAGCATGTTGTTTCAACGTTGTATTTGTGTTGTAGAATATTGGTTGGGAAATCAACTTATTTCAATGGTCAAATCAACGTCAGAACCCAACATTGATTAGACGTTAAAAAGCATGTTGTTTCAACGTAGTTTTGTTGTAGAATATTGGTTAGGAAAATGACCAAATTTCAATGGTCAAATCAACGTCACAACCTGACATTGAATAAACGTTAAAAAGCATGTTGTTTCAACGTTGTATTTGTGTTGAAGAATATTGGTTGGGAAATGACCAAATTTCAATGGTCGAATCAATGTCAGAACCCAACATTGATTAAACGTTAAAAAGCATGTTGTTTCAACGTAGTTTTGGTGTAGAATATTGGCTAGGAAAGTGACCAAATTTCAATGGTCAAATCAACGCCACAACCCAACATTGATTAAACGTTAAAAAGCATGTTGTTTCAACGTTGCATTTGTGTTGTAGAATATTGGTTGGAAAAAGGACCAAATTTCGAAGTCAAATCAAAGTTAGCTGCTTGATGTTTCTGATTGATTACAAAACTTTAAGGAGGTCGTCACGGAAGTAAACAAGGTCAGAGTTGAACTTTCACATACTCTTAACATCAATTATATGACTTATATATCCATTATAATAACATAAACTATACACATATATGTGAATAGTCTATAAATACTCTTAAGATCAATTCAATGACTTATATATATATTCATGATAATAACATAAACTATAAACGTGTATATGAATAGTTTATAAATACTCTTAACATCAATTATATGACTTACCGTATTTTTCGGAGTATAAGTCGCACCTGCCGAAAATGCATAATAAAGAAGGAAAAAAACGTATATAAGTCGCACTGGAGCCCGGCCAAACGATGAAAAAAACTGCGACTTATACAGGTAAAAGCCAGTAAATTAGAATATTTAGAAAAACTTGACTTATTTCAGTAATTGCATTCAAAAGGTGTAACTTGTACATTATATTTATTCATTGCACACAGACTGATGCATTCAAATGTTTATTTCATTTAATTTTGATGATTTGAAGTGGCAACAAATGAAAATCCAAAATTCCGTGTGTCACAAAATTAGAATATTACTTAAGGCTAATACAAAAAAGGGATTTTTAGAAATGTTGGCCAACTGAAAAGTATGAAAATGAAAAATATGAGCATGTACAATACTCAATACTTGGTTGGAGCTCCTTTTGCCTCAATTACTGCGTTAATGCGGCGTGGCATGGAGTCGATGAGTTTCTGGCACTGCTCAGGTGTTATGAGAGCCCAGGTTGCTCTGATAGTGGCCTTCAACTCTTCTGCGTTTTTGGCTCTGGCATTCTGCATCTTCCTTTTCACAATACCCCACAGATTTTCTATGGGGCTAAGGTCAGGGGAGTTGGCGGGCCAATTTAGAACAGAAATACCATGGTCCGTAAACCAGGCACGGGTAGATTTTGCGCCAAGTCCTGTTGGAACTTGAAATCTCCATCTCCATAGAGCAGGTCAGCAGCAGGAAGCATGAAGTGCTCTAAAACTTGCTGGTAGACGGCTGCGTTGACCCTGGATCTCAGGAAACAGAGTGGACCGACACCAGCAGATGACATGGCACCCCAAACCATCACCCAACCATGCAAATTTTGCATTTCCTTTGGAAATCGAGGTCCCAGAGTCTGGAGGAAGACAGGAGTGGCACAGGATCCACGTTGCCTGAAGTCTAGTGTAAAGTTTCCACCATCAGTGATGGTTTGGGGTGCCATGTCATCTGCTGGTGTCGGTCCACTCTGTTTCCTGAGATCCAGGGTCAACGCAGCCGTCTACCAGCAAGTTTTAGAGCACTTCATGCTTCCTGCTGCTGACCTGCTCTATGGAGATGGAGATTTCAAGTTCCAACAGGACTTGGCGCCTGCACACAGCGCAAAATCTACCCGTGCCTGGTTTACGGACCATGGTATTTCTGTTCTAAATTGGCCCGCCAACTCCCCTGACCTTAGCCCCATAGAAAATCTGTGGGGTATTGT
The DNA here is from genome assembly GCF_033978685.3 of Nerophis lumbriciformis. Classification (NCBI taxonomy): domain Eukaryota; kingdom Metazoa; phylum Chordata; class Actinopteri; order Syngnathiformes; family Syngnathidae; genus Nerophis; species Nerophis lumbriciformis. Next base: position 3,190,839 of record NC_084563.2, read on the forward strand.
GAAAAGGAAGATGCAGAATGCCAGACCCAAAAACGCAGAAGAGTTGAAGGCCACTATCAGAGCAACCTGGGCTCTCATAACACCTGAGCAGTGCCAGAAACTCATCGACTCCATGCCACGCCGCATTAACGCAGTAATTGAGGCAAAAGGAGCTCCAACCAAGTATTGAGTATTGTACATGCTCATATTTTTCATTTTCATACTTTTCAGTTGGCCAACATTTCTAAAAATCCCTTTTTTGTATTAGCCTTAAGTAATATTCTAATTTTGTGACACACGGAATTTTGGATTTTCATTTGTTGCCACTTCAAATCATCAAAATTAAATGAAATAAACATTTGAATGCATCAGTCTGTGTGCAATGAATAAATATAATGTACAAGTTACACCTTTTGAATGCAATTACTGAAATAAATCAAGTTTTTCAAAATATTCTAATTTACTGGCTTTTACCTGTATAACAATTTAATTTAAAAAAATTATTTTTACATTTTTTTTCTTTCCATGACCGCACATCACTGGTTTACATGCAGTCGGCTTTCGGCTCCTTTCTTAGTCCAATGCGGGTCCCAAGTGCAAAAGTTAGGACACCCCAGTTCTAATGAAGCCGCCTGAGCTGAGTGACGTGCTCGTTACCAACGTTGTTCCTGGAAGGACTTGTGTCCGCGTCAGGCCCGGCCCTAACCAATCTGGCGCCCTAGGCAAGATTTTAGGTGGCGACCCCCCCCACATCGGCAGTGAAGTGTATATACTCACAAGAAACCGAATAGCTTTGTCTTTGACCTTTTTTTTTTTTTTACTTACAACTATACCTAATATATAAAGGGGTGGAAAAGTGACTATTACCTGCAGGGCAAACATTAGCTAACCAGAAGGCAATAACAATGTAAACAAAAAACACCTGCTTAAAAGATCTAATACAAATGTCCCTGAGGAATGTAAGGTGGGAGTACTGTAATTACCTAACGTTACATTATTATTTTCCATAACAATTTAGCCCCCTCCACAATATTAACCCGACGTTAAAACAGAATTAGCAATTGCCGAATCATGTAACATTAGCTTAATGCTAAAAAGCCAGGTTACTATCACATTCTGTAACAGACAAAATATTAACGTTACCTACCTGCTACCTCTTGTCTTTTCTCGTTTCTCCTCCTCTTCTTTTCTCTTTTTTCTTCCCTGGGCACCTGACAGTTTTGGCCGTTTTGACATCTTGTGTTGATTTTTTTGATGTGGTGACGTCCAAAAAGAGTCATGATACGGGAAGGGAGGGGGCGCACCGGGCGAAATATTTCTATTAAATAGGCTTTACTTTGCATTTTAATTAACGTGGGATTATTTTTTGTATTTAGAAATAATAGTACCAAGTTTTTTGTTTTTTTTCTCCAACATTTGTGGAACTGGCGTGGGTGCCCCCTGATGGACGGCGCCCTTAGCATTTGCCTATACGGCCTATGCCACGGGCCCGGCCCTGGTCCGCGTCACGCTGCTTCTCTGGCGTCCGAGTGCACCTTCAAGCGTGACGACGCCGTGTTGTTCTTTGTTTGCGTAAACGGGCCTCATTTGCATACCCGTTTACTTCCTCTTCTCCTCCGCCACGCCATTGTGTCGCTTCCGCCGGCCTCATTTGCTCCCTTTTCAAGCGCCGTTTGTTCCGTCGTCGCCTCCTCAAAAGCCTGCGGCGTCTCCACGGCGGCGGCGGCCTATGGGTCCGATACAAGCCCCGCCTCCTCCGAGGGGCCCCCTTTTTTAAGCAGAGCAGAGGAAAAAAAGTCTTTCAAAAGTGACGGCTTTTATGCAAAGGGCCTCTAAACGGCGTGATGGGCGAGCGGCGATGGCGTGGAGCGGCGAGCGCGGCATCAATAAACAATGAGGCTGGAGGAGCTCTTCATTAGCCGTCGCAGCGGCGGCCTCTTTTATCGCACATGAGTCACTCGCCATCTCGGCCGCTTTCAATCCGACGGGTCGGCTGCGACCCTTTTCCCTGCCTTTCATGCTTTTTAGAGCCACACTCTTGTTCTCGCCGTGTCATTTCACTTGACTCCCTCTCAATTAAGCGTCCTCCTCCTTCGCCGCTTCTTCCCGTCGCGAGACGGCGGGAGGCGGGATTTGAGTCCCGACTGTGGCTGGAACATTACGGCTGACAAACGAGAGGCGAGCGGAGATGACCTGCTGGAGCCAATTAAAGACGTGCGCCGTCACTGATGTGCCATCTTACCTCCTGGCGCCTCTTTCATGGCACGAGCGAGCTCATCAGCACGGCCGTGTTGGGGGGGGGGGGGTGGGCGGGGTTTTACGGCCGGGCTGCAGCGAATGAAACGTCCGGTAGACGCCTGTTGTCTCCTCTTTAGGGAAGTACACTATATTACCAAAAGTATTTGGCCACATGCCTTGACTCACATATGAAGTTGAGCAGCTATTACTGTTGTGTACAGGGGGGAGTTGACGGCACAGGCCACAAGGGGGCATATTTTAAGCTCGGTTTTATTATATACATACTAGAGATGCGCGGTTTGCGGGCACAACCGCGGAGTCCGCGCATTATCCGCGGATCGGGCGGATGAAATTAAAAAAAAATTAGATTTTATCCGCGGGTCGGGTCGGGTCGGGTCGGGTCGGGCCGGGCCGGGCGGTTGAAATAAAAAAAAATTAGATTTTAAATAGATTCAGGCGGGTGGCAGTTAAACCAATTCGGAAATATATATACATAGTTAAATGTTGTTACCCACATACGAAAAACGAGCAGGGCATAGTTTAGCTCGGTTTTATTATATACATACACAATATAAATATATAATAATGAAACAATAATCCATCGATCCATTCCCCTCCGCTTATCCGAGGTCGGGTCGCGGGGGCAGCAGCCTAAGCAGGGAAGCCCAGACTTCCCTTTCCCCAGCCACTTCGTCCAGCTCTTCCCAGGGGATTCCGAGGCGTTCCCAGGCCAGCCGGGAGACATAGTCTTCCTAACGTGTCTTGGGTCTTCCCCGTGGCCTTTACGGCCGGGCGGCAGCGGGCAGAGGAATGAAACGTCCGGTAGACACCTGTTGTCTCCTCTTTAGGGAAGTACACTATATTGCCAAAAGTATTTGGCCACATGCCTTGACTCACATATGAAGTTGAGCAGCTATTACTGTTGTGTACAGGGGGGAGTTGACGGCACAGGCCACAAGGGGGGACATTTTAGCTCGGTTTTATTATATACATACTAGAGATGCGCGGTTTGCGGGCACAACCGCGGAGTCCGCGGATCATCCGCGGATCGGGCGGATGAAATTTGAAAAAATTAGATTTTATCCGCGGGTCGGGTCGGGTCGGGTCGGGCGGTTGAAATAAAAAAAAATTTGATTTTAAATAGATTCAGGCGGGTGGCAGTTAAACCAATTCGGAAATATATATACATAGTTAAATGTTGTTACCCACATACGAAAAACGAGCAGGGCATAGTTTAGCTCGGTTTTATTATATACATACACAATATAAATATATAATAATGAAACAATAATCCATCCATCCATTCCCCTCCGCTTATCCGAGGTCGGGTCGCGGGGGCAGCAGCCTAAGCAGGGAAGCCCAGACTTCCCTTTCCCCAGCCACTTCGTCCAGCTCTTCCCAGGGGATTCCGAGGCGTTCCCAGGCCAGCCGGGAGACATAGTCTTCCCAACGTGTCCTGGGTCTTCCCCGTGGCTTTTACGGCCGGGCGGCAGTGGGCAGAAGAATGAAATGTCCGGTAGACACCTGTTGTCTCCTCTTTAGGGAAGTACACTATATTGCCAAAAGTATTTGGCCACATGCCTTGACTCACATATGAAGTTGAGCAGCTATTACTGTTGTGTACAGGGGGGAGTTGACGGCACAGGCCACAAGGGGGAACATTTTAGCTCGGTTTTATTATATACATACACAATATAAATAGAAGCCCAGACTTCCCTTTCCCCAGCCACTTCGTCCAGCTCTTCCCAGGGGATTCCGAGGCGTTCCCAGGCCAGCCGGGAGACATAGTCTTCCCAACGTGTCCTGGGTCTTCCCCGTGGCCTTTACGGCCGGGCGGCAGCGGGCAGAAGAATGAAACGTCCGGTAGACACCTGTTGTCTCCTCTTTAGGGAAGTACACTATATTGCCAAAAGTATTTGGCCACATGCCTTGACTCACATATGAAGTTGAGCAGCTATTACTGTTGTGTACAGGGGGGAGTTGACGGCACAGGCCACAAGGGGAAACATTTTAGCTCGGTTTTATTATATACATACTAGAGATGCGCGGTTTGCGGGCACAACCGCGGAGTCCGCGCATTATCCGCGGATCGGGCGGATGAAATTTTAAAAAATTAGATTTTATCCGCGGGTCGGGTCGGGTCGGGTCGGGTCGGGTCGGGCGGTTGAAATAAAAAAAAATTAGATTTTAAATAGATTCAGGCGGGTGGCAGTTAAACCAATTCGGAAATATATATACATAGTTAAATGTTGTTACCCACATACGAAAAACGAGCAGGGCATAGTTTAGCTCGGTTTTATTATATACATACACAATATAAATATATAATAATGAAACAATAATCCATCCATCCATTCCCCTCCGCTTATCCGAGGTCGGGTCGCGGGGGCAGCAGCCTAAAAGGGAAGCCCGGACTTCCCTTTCCCCAGCCACTTCGTCCAGCTCTTCCCGGGGGATCCCGAGGCGTTCCCAGGCCAGCCGGGAGACATAGTCTTCCCAACATGTCCTGGGTTTTCCCCGTGGCCTTTACGGCCGGGCTGCAGTGGGCAGAAGAATGAAACGTCCGGTAGACACCTGTTGTCTCCTCTTTAGGGAAGTACACTATATTGCCAAAAGTATTTGGCCACATGCCTTGACTCACATATGAAGTTGATGTGGATCCACCTTTTGCAGCTATTACTGTTGCGTACAGGGGGGAGTTGACGGCACAGGCCACAAGGGGGCATAGTTTGGCTCTGTTTTATTATATACATACACAATATAAATATATAATAATGAAACAATAATCCATTATATAATAATGAAACAATTATCCATCCATCCATTCCCCTCCGCTTATCCGAGGTCGGGTCGCGGGGGCAGCAGCCTAAGCAGGGAAGCCCAGACTTCCCTTTCCCCAGCCACTTCGTCCAGCTCTTCCCGGGGGATCCCGAGGCGTTCCCAGGCCAGCCGGGAGACATAGTCTTCCCAACGTGTCCTGGGTCTTCCCCGTGGCCTTTACGGCCGGGCGGCAGTGGGCAGAAGAATGAAACGTACGGTAGACACCTGTTGTCTCCTCTTTAGGGAAGTATACTATGTTGCCAAAAGTATTTGGCCACATGCCTTGACTCACATATGAAGTTGAGCAGCTATTACTGTTGTGTACAGGGGGGAGTTGACGGCACAGGCCACAAGGGGGCACATTTTAGCTCGGTTTTATTATATACATACACAATATAAATAGAAGCCCAGACTTCCCTTTCCCCAGCCACTTCGTCCAGCTCTTCCCAGGGGATTCCGAGGCGTTCCCAGGCCAGCCGGGAGACATAGTCTTCCCAACGTGTCCTGGGTCATCCCCGTGGCCTTTACGGCCGGGCGGCAGCGGGCAGAAGAATGAAACGTCCGGTAGACACCTGTTGTCTCCTCTTTAGGGAAGTACACTATATTGCCAAAAGTATTTGGCCACATGCCTTGACTCACATATGAAGTTGAGCAGCTATTACTGTTGTGTACAGGGGGAAGTTGACGGCACAGGCCACAAGGGGGCACATTTTAGCTCGGTTTTATTATATACATACACAATATAAATATATAATAATGAAACAGTAATCTATCCATCCATTCCCTTCCGCTTATCCGAGGTTGGGTCACGCGGGCAGCAGCCTAAGCAGGGAAGCCCAGACTTCCCTCTCCCCAGCCATTTCGTCCAGCTCCTCCCGGGGGATCCCGAGGCGTTCCCAGGCCAGCCGGGAGACATAGTCTTCCCAACGTGTCCTGGGTCTTCCCCGTGGCCTTTACGGCCGGGCGGCAGCGGGCAGATGAATGAAACGTCCGGTAGACACCTGTTGTCTCCTCTTTAGGGAAGTACACTATATTGCCAAAAGTATTTGGCCACATGCCTTGACTCACATATGAAGTTGAGCAGCTATTACTGTTGTGTACAGGGGGGAGTTGACGGCACAGGCCACAAGGGGGCATATTTTAGCTCGGTTTTATTATATACATACACAATATAAATATATAATAATGAAACAGTAATCTATCCATCCATTCCCTTCCGCTTATCCGAGGTTGGGTCACGCGGGCAGCAGCCTAAGCAGGGAAGCCCAGACTTCCCTCTCCCAAGCCATTTCGTCCAGCTCCTCCCGGGGGATCCCGAGGCGTTCCCAGGCCAGCCGGGAGACATAGTCTTCCCAACGTGTCCTGGGTCTTCCCCGTGGCCTTTACGGCCGGGCTGCAGCGGGCAGATGAATGAAACGTCCGGTTGACACCTGTTGTCTCCTCTTTAGGGAAGTATACTATGTTGCCAGAAGTATTTGGCCACATGCCTTGACTCACAGATGAAGTTGATGTGGGTCCACCTTTTGCAGCTATTACTGTTGCGTACAGGGGGGAGTTGACGGCACAGGCCACAAGGGGGCATATTTTAGCTCGGTTTTATTATATATATATATATATATATATATATATATATATATATATATATATACACACAATATAAATACATAATAACAAAACAATAATCTATCCATCCATTTCCCTCCGCTTATCCGAGGTCGGGTCGCGGGGGCAGCAGCCTAAGCAGGGAAGCCCAGACTTCCCTCTCCCCAGCCACTTCGTCCAGCTCCTCCCCGGGGATCCCGAGGCGTTCCCATGCCAGCCGGGAGACATAGTCTTCCCAACGTGTCCTGGGCAAATTTCAATGGTCAAATCTACATGTATATATATGTGTATATATATATAGCTTTCTTAAGGGGTGCTGCCCCCCCTCACAAGGATGTGCTTGCCAACGTCGGCCAGTATTCGTTCGTCACTTGCCAAGGTCTTTAGTTCTGAGCGGGTCCTCGGGCCCAGCTGGTCCTGGAGCTCCTGCGCGTCTCTTTAACACGTTACGACTTGTTTTTGTGGCAGAACTACGAGCTGCGTGCAGGAAAAAGATGCGGGATAGCAAAAGCGTGGAGGAGGTCAAACTTCTTCTGACAGACTTTGAGCAGCTGCCATGATTAAATAATGAACGCCTGCACTAGTAGGTGGGAATGTTCAAAGCCTGAACTTTCCTTTTTTTTTCCCCTCCTAATTTCTTGCCTGAGTGAAAAGAAGTAGATCAAAGATGCTCCGCAGTTGTTCTCCCCGCTCTATAATTGATGCACCTGCAAATTTTAATCAGCCTTCTCCTCTCTTATTAATGCCATCAGCATAAAAGTGGCGGTCCTCACCCGCCTGTAAAGCGCCGCCGCTCCTTGCACGGGTGAGGACGCAGGCATCTGGCGTGGTCACCAGGACGCAGGCCTCCGGGCGTGGTCACCAGGACGCAGGCATCTGGCGTAGTCACCAGGACGCAGGCATCTGGCGTGGTCACCGGGACGCAGGCATCTGGCGTGGTCACCGGGACGCAGGCATCTGGCGTGGTCACCGGGACGCAGACATCTGGCGTGGTCACCAGGACGCAGGCATCTGGCGTGGTCACCAGGACGCAGGCATCTGGCGTGGTCACCAGGACGCAGGCATCTGGCGTGGTCACCGGGACGCAGGCATCTGGCGTGGTCACCGGGACGCAGGCATCTGGCGTGGTCACCGGGACGCAGGTATCTGGCGTGGTCACCGGGACGCAGGCATCTGGCGTGGACACCGGGACGCAGGCATCTGGCGTGGTCACCAGGACGCAGGCATCTGGCGTGGACACCAGGACGCAGGCCTCCGGGCGTGGTCACCAGGACGCAGGCATCCGGGCGTGGTCACCAGGACGCAGGCATCTGGTGTGGTCACCAGGACGCAGGCCTCCGGGCGTGGTCACCAGGACGCAGGCATCTGGCGTGGTCACCAGGACGCAGGCCTCCGGGCGTGGTCACCAGGACGCAGGCATCTGGCGTGGTCACCAGGACGCAGGCCTCCGGGCGTGGTCACCAGGACGCAGGCATCTGGCGTGGTCACCAGGACGCAGGCATCTGGCGTGGTCACCAGGACGCAGGCCTCCGGGCGTGGTCACCAGCACGCAGGCATCTGGCGTGGTCACCAGGACGCAGGCATCTGGCGTAGTAACCAGGACGCAGGCATCTGGCGTGGTCACCGGGACGCAGGCATCTGGCGTGGTCACCGGGACGCAGGCATCTGGCGTGGTCACCAGGACGCAGGCATCTGGCGTGGTCACCAGGACGCAGGCATCTGGCGTGGTCACCAGGACGCAGGCATCTGGCGTGGTCACCGGGACGCAGGCATCTGGCGTGGTCACCGGGACGCAGGCATCTGGCGTGGTCACCGGGACGCAGGTATCTGGCGTGGTCACCGGGACGCAGGTATCTGGCGTGGTCACCGGGACGCAGGTATCTGGCGTGGTCACCGGGACGCAGGCATCTGGCGTGGACACCGGGACGCAGGCATCTGGCGTGGTCACCGGGACACAGGCATCTGGCGTGGTCACCAGGACGCAGGCATCTGGCGTGGTCACCAGGACGCAGGCCTCCGGGCGTGGTCACCAGGACGCAGGCATCCGGGCGTGGTCACCAGGACGCAGGCATCTGGTGTGGTCACCAGGACGCAGGCCTCCGGGCGTGGTCACCAGGACGCAGGCATCTGGCGTGGTCACCAGGACGCAGGCCTCCGGGCGTGGTCACCAGGACGCAGGCATCTGGCGTGGTCACCAGGACGCAGGCCTCCGGGCGTGGTCACCAGGACGCAGGCATCTGGCGTGGTCACCAGGACGCAGGCATCTGGCGTGGTCACCAGGACGCAGGCATCTGGCGTGGTCACCAGGACGCAGGCCTCCGGGCGTGGTCACCAGCACGCAGGCATCTGGCGTGGTCACCAGGACGCAGGCATCTGGCGTAGTAACCAGGACGCAGGCATCTGGCGCGGTCACCAGGACGCAGGCATCTGGCGTGGTCACCAGGACGCAGGCATCTGGCGTAGTCACCAGGACGCAGGCATCTGGCGTAGTCACCAGGACGCAGGCCTCCGGGCGTGGTCACCAGCACGCAGGCATCCGGGCGTGGTCACAAGGACGCAGGCCTCCGGGCGTGGTCACCAGCACACAGGCATCTGGCGTGGTCACCAGGACGCAGGCATCTGGCGTGGTCACCAGGACGCAGGCATCTGGCGTGGTCACCAGGACGCAGGCATCTGGCGTGGTCACCAGGACGCAGGCATCTGGCGTGGTCACCAGGACGCAGGCATCTGGCGTGGTCACCAGGACGCAGGCATCTGGCGTGGTCACCAGGACGCAGGCATCTGGCGTGGTCACCAGGACGCAGGCATCTGGCGTGGACACCAGGACGCAGGCATCTGGCGTGGACACCAGGACGCAGGCATCTGGCGTGGTCACCAGGACGCAGGCATCTGGCGTGGTCACCAGGACGCAGGCGTCTGACGTGGTCACCAGGACGCAGGCATCTGGCGTGGTCACCAGGACGCAGGCATCTGGCGTGGACACCAGGACGCAGGCATCTGGCGTGGTCACCAGGGCCAAGGGTCGGAAGGGACGGAAGACGTATGCAGCCTTTAAAAGCCGCCTCCTTCGCCCACTTTGCGCCACGGCGCCGCCGTTTAAAGAGCGCTCGCAGGCTCCTTAAAGTGCTCGTTAGCCCGTGCCCATCCGGCGTGTTTGGGAAGGACCGCGGGGGGCCTCTTTAAACCACCTTCCCACTCAAACTGCTGACCGGAGGCTCCCCCCCGCTTGTTCCTCCTCCCCCGGTGGCAGTTTGAAAACTCTGGTCGCCGCCGCCCAAAGATGCCGCATCGGCAGAAAAAAGGAAGGAGAATGTGGTTAGTGTCTGGGCGAGTGCCAGCGTTGGTTCACTTCATGAAGGGAGGCTGACGACAGCCAGGTCGCACAAAGCCCAGCACAAGTCGCCTCCCAACGCCGACGGATGTCGGGAGGACTTTGATGGAAAGGCGGGGTCAGGGGCAGGGTCAGGGCACAATATCATTTTAAGTACACAATGTCATTTTAATTTCACAATAACAGTTTAAGTACACAATAACAGTACACAATAACAGTTTAAGTACACAAAATAATTTTAAGTACACTGTCATTTTAAGTACACAATCTCATTTTAAGTACACTATGTCATTTGAAGTACACAATGTCATTTGAAGTACACAATCTTTTTTTAAGTGCACAATCTTTTTTTAAGTGCACAATCTTTTTTTAAGTGCACAATATAATTTTAAGTACACAATATAATTTTAAGTACATATCAGTTTAAGTACACAATATCATTTTAAGTACACTGTCATTTTAAGTACACAATCTCATTTTAAGTACACAATCTCATTTTAAGTACACAATCTCATTTGAAGTACACTGTAATTTTAAGTACACAATCTTTTTTTAAGTGCACAATCTCGTTTTAAGTGCACAATATAATTTTAAGTACACAATATCATTTTAAGTACACAATAACAGTTTAAGTACACAATATCATTTTAAGTACACTGTCATTTTAAGTACACAATCTCATTTTAAGTACACAATCTCATTTTAAGTACACTGTTATTTTAAGTACACAATCTCATTTTAAGTACACAATCTCATTTTAAGTACACTATGTCATTTTAAGTACACAATCTCCTTTTAAGTGCACAATCTCATTTTAAGTGCAAAATATAATTTTAAGTACACAATATAATTTTAAGTACATATCAGTTTAAGTACACAATATCATTTTAAGTACACTGTCATTTTAAGTACACAATCTCATTTTAAGTACACAATCTCATTTTAAGTACACTGTCATTTTAAGTACACAATCTTTTTTTAAGTGCACAATCTCGTTTTAAGTGCACAATATAATTTTAAGTACACAATATCATTTTAAGTACACAATAACAGTTTAAGTACACAATATCATTTTAAGTACACTGTCATTTTAAGTACACAATCTCATTTTAAGTACACAATCTCATTTTAAGTACACTGTTATTTTAAGTACACAATCTCATTTTAAGTACACAATCTCATTTTAAGTACACTATGTCATTTTAAGTACACAATTTCTTTTTAAGTGCACAATCTCATTTTAAGTGCAAAATATAATTTTAAGTACACAATATAATTTTAAGTACACAATATAATTTTAAGTATATATCAGTTTAATAACAGTTTAAGTACATAATCTCATTTTAAGTACACTATGTCATTTTAAGTACACCATGTCATTTTAATTACACAATAACAGTTTAAGTACACAATAACAGTACACAATAACAGTTTAAGTATACAATATCATTTTAGGTACACTGCCAATTTTAAGTACACAATCTCATTTTAAGTACAATATCTCATTTTAAGTACACTATGTCATTTTAAGTACAACATGTCATTTTAATTACACAATAACAGTTTAAGTACACAATAACAGTACACAATAACAGTTTAAGTACAAAATATCATTTTAAGTACACTGTCATTTTAAGTACACAATCTCATTTTAAGTACACAATCTCATTTTAAGTACACAATCTCATTTTAAGTACACTGTCATTTTAAGTACACAATCTATTTTTAAGTGCACAATCTCATTTTAAGTGCACAATATAATTTTAAGTCCACAATATCATTTTAAGTACACAATATCATTTTAAGTACATATCAGTATAAGTACACAATGTCATTTTAAGTACACAATGTCATTTTAAGTACACTATGTCATTTTAATTACACAATAACAGTTTAAGTACACAATAACAGTACACAATAACAGTTTAAGTACACAATATCATTTTAAGTACACAATCTCATTTTAAGGACACAATCTCATTTTAAGTACACTATGTTATTTTAAGTGCACAATCTCATTTTAAGTGCACAATATAATTTTAAGTACACAATATAATTTTAAGTACATATCAGTATAAGTACACAATGTCATTTTAAGTACACAATGTCATTTTAAGTACACAATATAATTTTAAGTACACATGTCATTTTTAAGTACACTATAATTTTAAGTACACTATCAGTTTAAGTACACAATATTATTTTAGGTATACAATCTCATTTTAAGTACACTGTCATTTTAAGTACACCATCTCATTTTAAGTGCACAATATCATTTTAAGTACACAATGTCATTTTAAGTACACACTAATTCTAAATACAATATAATTCTCAGTACACAATATATACACAATATTTTAAGTACACACTATCAGTGTGCATGCACATGTTCAAGCACTCATAAGATAATGTGTGCATTTCCAGCTGAAGAAGGATGCCAGGTGACTTCAGGTGAGTTAGTTAGTTAGTTAGTTGGTTAGTTAGTTAGTTAGTTGCAAGGATGTTAGTGGATGTTGTCTATGTCAGCACCAAGGACTACTATTGTTTACATAAAACAACATCAGCATATTTTAGTTTTGATGTACTTTTGTGACATTCAACTTGAACAGAATTGTGTCATGTCTGTGTAATCATGTTTTGTTTTAGTCATGTTTTGTTTAGTTATTGGACTATTTAGTTTCTGGCTTTTCACTCCCTTGTCTTGTTTCCATGATTACCCCATTAGTTTCACCTGTTCCACGTTTGGACTCATTGTGCACTCTTGTTTGTCACCATAGCAACCATTAGTTTTCACCTGTCACGTCACGCACCTGTTTCACGTTTTGAGTCACGCACCTGTTTTCGTTAATCATGTCTGTAGTATTTATTAAGTTCATTGTTTTCAGTTTGTCTTTCTGGTGACATCCCCACAATTATGCTCTGCACACTCTTCATCCTCTTAGATCCTGCTTCATGTCCCGTGCCAAAGTAAGTTTTTGTTCCATGTTTATAGTCTTTTTGGTTTCATAGTTTGTTCTCCGCCTTTTGTTTACTTCCTTTTTTTGATAAAATTAAATAAATATGTTCTCACATTCCCGTCTCGCCCGAGCCAACTTTCCGTTGCCTTCTAGAAAAACTAAACCCCAGGACCAAGTCATGACTAATTGAAATACCTCAATTGCATGAGTTAAAAGATAACTAATTAATACATTTAAATATTAGACGTATTGCAACAATACACAACGTGCAAAACACGACTTGCATGTGTTGAGTCTCATAATTCCTGGGGTCCGTGAATGCAACAGTCATCGGTGAATAATTAAACAAGAAAGTTGTCATTATTCAGTTATTTTATGTATTGCTATTATTTGCACTTTTTGTTATCTTATGTTTTTATTCATGCAATAATGCATTATTTTATTCATGCAATATTGCATTATTTAAATGTTACTTGTACATATATTTTAAAGTATGTTTTTAGATGGCATTCATTTGAGTTATTCCCCAGTGTGGATGCCTTCAAGGTTGCATTTTTAATCAAACCTTTGTTTTGTTATTGTCAATAGTGTGTGTGTGTGTGCGTGTGTGTGTTGTTTTGTTTCTTCTTCCTTTCTTTTCTTAGTGTAGAGCACTTTGTGTTGCCACTTGCTTTGGCGTGAAATATAAAAGATACAGTTTGATTGATTGATTGATTGATTGATGAGGACGTGCTGTGTCATCGTGGCTACTGGCTAATGCTAGCAGTGTTACGTGGCCTGCAATTAATAAAGTGTCAGACCTCCTATGTATGCAACAATTCAATAGTTGTTCCCACTCGACATGCATTGCAGCCGATTACCCTGGGAGTTGTCCCTACATCTGTTGTCCCTTCTCAAGGATTCTCATTTTTCCCCCCGTTTGGGGTCTTTTTGTGTTTTTCCTTGCTCAGATGTGGGTTTGGATCAGGTCAATATCTACTATTAAGGACTATATAAATACATTTTGATTGATGGATTGTTGAAATAACCCCAAGGTACCAAACTACCCCAAACAGAAATACCCCTAATCGTCCCAAAAGGCCATTTTGGGTCAATTCCGGACTACATTGGGACCATCTGGGTTCCTTTGGGACCTTCCCGGGCCTAAATGTATTCGGTTTAGACTCCGTACATAACAGACACCCCACGTGAAAGTTTGTATCAAGGACTAAGTTCTTATGCATAAACGTTAGTTTTGTGAACCTTGCAACAAATGACCATTCAAATCTGCATGGATTTTATTTGGTATTTAAATACCAATAAGATTTATTCAACAAACTCTGGCAGCTAATGTATGACGTAATTTGAGTATTCTCCTGTGTTTATTCCTTTATATCCTGTCCTGTGCTTTTATTTTGGTGGTTGTTCCTGTTTTGTTGGTGTTTTCCACGTGTTTTTGTTGGTCATTGCCGAGTCTGGGCTTTTTAAAAGGCGGGGCCTGTTGCCTAGTGACGTATGACGTCATCGAGGGCTTTAACGCAGCTGTGGGGTTTTTTTTGGCTTTTTTTCATATTTTGACGCCGGCTCTTTTGAATCTTTCCACCGGATTGTGTTAATGAAGGGATTGATTGTCTTCCCATGTCAACAAACGGGGTATTGTTTGGATGGCAGGTTTGTCACTTCGATCATTGACTTGTTGTTCAATATTATTTTCCACCGGATTGTGTTACCTCTGCCTAATAAAGAGATTGATTGTGCTTCCATGGCGGTCATATCTTCTTGTCAACAAACGGGGTATTGTTTGGATGGCAAGTTTGTCACTAAGATCATTGATTTGTTGCTCAATATTCTTTCCACCGGATTGTGTTACTACCTCTGATTAATAAAGAGACTAAATGTGCTTCAATGGCTGTCATATCTTCTTGTCAACAAACGGGGTATTGTTTGGATGGCAAGTTTATCACTTCGATCATTGACTTGTTGTTCAATATGCTTTCCATTGGATTGTGTTACCTCTGCTTAATAAAGAGATTGAATGTGCTTCCATGGCGGTCATAACTTTTTGTCAACAAACGGGGTATTGTTTGGATGGCAAGTGTATCACTTCGATCATTGACTTCTTGTTGAATATTATTTCCATTGGATTGTGTTACCTCTGCCTAATAAAGAGATTGAATGTGCGTCCATGGTGGTCATATCTTCTTGTCAACAAACGGGGTATTGTTTGGATGGCAGGTTTGTCACTTCGATCATTGATTTGTCGTTCAATATTCTTTCCACCAGGTTCTGTTACCTCTGCTTGATAAAGAGATTGAATGTGATTCCATGGCGGTCATAACTTTTTGTCAACAAACGGGGTATTGTTTGGATGGCAGGTTTGTCACTTCAACCATTGATTTGTTGTTGAATATTATTTTCCACCGGATAGCGTTGCCTCTGCCTAATTAAGAGATTGAATGTGCTTCCATGGCTGTCATATCTTCTTGTCAACAAACGGGGTATTGTTTGGATGGCAAGTTTGTCACTTCGATCATTGATTTGTTGTTAAATATTATTTCCACCGGATTGTGTTGCCTCTGCCTAATAAAGAGATTGAATGTGCTTCCATGGCTGTCATATCTTCTTGTCAACAAACGGGGTATTGTTTGGATGGCAGGTTTGTCACTTCGATCATTGACTTGTTGTTGAATATTATTTCCATTGGATTGTGTTACCTCTGCCTAATAAAGAGATTGAATGTGCTTCCATGGCGGTCATATCTTCTTGTCAACAAACGGGGTATTGTTTGGATGGCAAGTTTGTCACTTTGATTATTGACTTGTTGTTCAATATTCTTTCCACCGGATTGTGTTACTACCTCTGATTAATAAAGAGACTAAATGTTCTTCAATGGCTGTCATTTCTTCTTGTCAACAAACGGGGTATTGTTTGGATGGCAAGTTTGTCACTTTGATTATTGACTTGTTGTTCAATATTATTTCCACCGGATTGTGTTACCTCTGCTTATAAAGAAAGTGAATGAGCTTCGATGGCGGTCATATCTTCTTGTCAACAAACGGGGTATTGTTTGGATGGCAAGTTTTGTCACTTCGATCATTGATTTGTTCAATATTCTTTACACCGGATTGTACTTCTGCCTAATAAAGAAATTGAATGAGCTTCAATGGCGGTCATATCTTCTTGTCAACAAACGGGGTATTGTTTGGATGGCAAATTTGTCACTTTTGATCATTGATTTGTTGTTAAATATTATTTTCCACCGGATTGTGTTACCTCTGCTAATAAAAAAATTGAATGAGCTTCAATGGCGGTCATATCTTCTTGTCAACAAACAGGGTATTGTTTGGATGGCAAGTTTGTCACTTCAATTATTGATTTGTTGTTCAATATTATTTTTCACTGGATTGTGTTACCTTTGCCTAATAAAGAGATTTGAATGTGCTTCCATGGCGGTCATATCGTCTTGTTAACAAACGGGGTATTGTTTGGATGGCAGGTTTGTCACTTCGATCATTGACTTGTTGTTCAATATTCTTTCCACCGGATTGTGTTACCTCTGCCTTATAAAGAAATTGAATGAGCTTCAATGGCGGTCATATCTTCTTGTCAACAAACGGGGTATTGTTTGGATGGCGAGTTTCATCACTTCGATCATTGATTTGTTCAATATTCTTTACACCGGATTGTACTTCTGCCTAATAAAGAGATTTGAATGAGCTTCAATGGCGGTCATATCTTCTTGTCAACAAACGGGGTATTGTTTGGATGGCAGGTTTGTCACTTCGATCATTGACTTGTTGTTCAATATTATTTCCACCGGATTGTGTTACCTCTGCTTTTAAATAAATTGAATGAGCTTCAATGGCGGTCATATCTTCTTGTCAACAAACGGGGTATTGTTTGGATGGCAAGTTTCGTCACTTAGGATCATTGATTTGTTCAATATTCTTTCCACCGGATTGTGTTACTACCTCTGATTAATAAAGAGACTAAATGTTCTTCAATGGCTTTCATTTCTTCTTGTCAACAAACGGGGTATTGTTTGCATGGCAAATTTGTCACTTTTGATTATTGATTTGTTGTTCAATATTATTTTCCACTGGATTGTGTTACCTTTGCCTAATAAAGAGATTTGAATGTGCTTCCATGGCGGTCATATCTTCTTGTCAACAAACGGGGTATTGTTTGGATGGCAAATTTGTCACTTTTGATCATTGATTTGTTGTTCAATATTATTTTCCACCGGATTGTGTTACCTCTGCTTATAAAGAAATTGAATGTGCTTCCATGGCGGTCATATCTTCTTGTCAACAAACGGGGTATTGTTTGGATGGCAGGTTTGTCAATTCAACCATTGATTTGTTGTTGAATTTTATTTTCCACCGGATTGTGTTACCTCTGCTAATAAAGAAATTGAATGAGCTTCCATGGCGGTCATATCTTCTTGTCAACAAACGGGGTATTGTTTGGATGGCAAGTTTCGTCACTTTTGATCATTGATTTGTTGTTCAATATTATTTTCCACCGGATTGTGTTACCTTTGCCTAATAAAGAGATTGAATGTGCTTCCATGGCGGTCGTATCTTCTTGTCAACAAACGGGGTATTGTTTGGATGGCAAATTTGTCACTTTTGATCATTGATTTGTTGTCAAATATTATTTTCCACCGGATTGTGTTACCTCTGCTAATAAAAAAATTTAATGAGCTTCAATGGCGGTCATATCTTCTTGTCAACAAACGGGGTATTGTTTGGATGGCAAGTTTCGTCACTTTGATCATTGATTTGTTCAATATTCTTTACACCGGATTGTACTTCTGCCTAATAAAGAGATTTGAATGTGCTTCCATGGCGGTCATATCTTCTTGTCAACAAACGGGGTATTGTTTGGATGGCAAATTTGTCACTTCGATCATTGATTTGTTCAATATTCTTTACACCGAATTGTACTTCTGCCTAATAAAGAGATTTGAATGAGCTTCAATGGCGGTCATATCTTCTTGTCAACAAACGGGGTATTGTTTGGATGGCAAATTTGTCACTTTTGATCATTGATTTGTTGTTAAATATTATTTTCCACCGGATTGTGTTACCTCTGCTTATAAAGAAATTGAATGAGCTTCAATGGCGGTCATATCTTCTTGTCAACAAACGGGGTATTGTTTGGATGGCAAGGTTCGTCACTTCGATCATTGATTTGTTCAATATTCTTTACACCGGATTGTACCTCTGCCTAATAAAGAGATTTGAATGTGCTTCCATGGCGGTCATATCTTCTTGTCAACAAACGGGGTATTGTTTGGATGGCAAATGTGTCACTTTTGATCATTGATTTGTTGTTCAATATTATTTTCCACCGGATTGTGTTACCTCTGCTTATAAAGAAATTGAATGAGCTTCAATGGCGGTCATATCTTCTTGTCAACAAACGGGGTATTGTTTGGATGGCAAGTTTCATCACTTCGATCATTGATTTGTTCAATATTGTACTTCTGCCTAATAAAGAGATTGAATGTGCTTCAATGGCGGTCATATCTTCTTGTCAACAAACGGGGTATTGTTTGGATGGCAAATTTGTCACTTTTGATCATTGATTTGTTGTTAAATATTATTTTCCACCGGATTGTGTTACCTCTGCTTATAAAGAAATTGAATGAGCTTCAATGGCGGTCATATCTTCTTGTCAACAAACGGGGTATTGTTTGGATGGCAAGTTTCATCACTTTTGATCATTGATTTGTTGTTCAATATTATTTTCCACCGGATTGTGTTACCTCTGCTTATAAAGAAATTGAATGAGCTTCAATGGCGGTCATATCTTCTTGTCAACAAACGGGGTATTGTTTGGATGGCAA